>NC_041012.1:13692689-13812485 GCF_004193775.1 Glycine soja | reverse complement strand
GAGTTTGGAGCCATTCATAGTGATTGCTTAGTGCAATTCTCCATTCTCTACCCTTTTTCGGAGCCCCATGAATTGCTTTTTCGTTCAGGCATCCTCCACCCACAAGTTTGGAGCCATGCGTAGCGATTGCTTAGTGCAATTCTCCCTTCTCTACCCTTTTTTCGGAGATGCATGAATTGTATTTTCGTTCATGCATCCTCCGCCCACGAGTTTGGAGCCATGCGTAGTGATTGCTTAGTGCAATTCTCCATTCTCTACCCTTTTTCGAATCCCCATGAATTGCGTTTTCGTTCATGCATCCTCCACCCACGAGTTTGGAGCGTTCATTCATCCTCCACCCTCGAGTTTGGAGCCATGCGTAGCGATTGCTTAGTGCAATTCTCCATTCTCTACCCTTTTTTCGGAGCCCCATGAATTGCGTTTTCGTTCATGCATCCTTTGCCCACAAGTTTGGAGCCATGCGTACTGATTGCTTATTGCAATTCTCCATTCTCTACCCTTTTTTGGAGCCCCATGAATTGTGTTTTTGTTCATGCATCCTCCACCCACGAGTTTGGAGTGTTCATGCATCCTCCGCCCTCGAGTTTGGAGCCATGCGTAGTGATTGCTTAGTGCAATTCTCCATTCTCTACCCTTTTTTCGGAGCCCCATGAATTGCGTTTTCGTTCCTGCATCCTCCACCCTCGAGTTTGGAGCCATGCGTAGTGATTGCTTAGTGCAATTATCCATTCTCTACCCTTTTTTCGGAGCCCCATGAATTGCGTTTTCGTTCATGCATCCTTCGCCCACGAGTTTGGAGCCATGCGTACTGATTTCTTAGTGCAATTCTCAAATTCTCTACCCTTTTTTGGAGCCCCATGAATTGTGTTTTCGTTCATGCATCCTCCATCCACAAGTTTGGAGCGTTCATGCATCCTCCGCCCTCGAGTTTGGAACCATGCGTAGTGATTGCTTAGTGCAATTCTCCATTCTCTACCCTTTTTTCAGAGCCCCATGAATTGCGTTTTCGTTCCTGCATCCTTCGCCCACGAGTTTTGAGCCATGCGTAGTGATTGCTTAGTGCAATTCTCCATTCTCAACACTTTTTTCGAAGCAGCCATGAATTGCGTTTTCGTTCATGCATCCTCCACCCACGCGTTTTGAGCGTTCATGCATCCTCCGCCCACGAGTTTGGAGCCATGCGTAGTGATTGCTTTGCGCAATTCTCCATTCTCTACCCTTTTTTGGATCCCCATGAATTGCGTTTTCGTTCATGCATCCTCCACTCACAAGTGTGGAGCACTAATTCATCTTCCGCCCTCGAGTTTGGAGCCATTCATAGTGATTGCTTAGTGCAATTCTCCATTCTCTAACCTTTTTCGGAGCCCCATGAATTGCTTTTTCGTTCAGGCATCCTCCACCCACAAGTTTGGAGCCATGCGTAGCGATTGCTTAGTGCAATTCTCCCTTCTCTACCGTTTTTCGGAGACGCATGAATTGTATTTTCGTTCATGCATCCTCCGCCCACGAGTTTGGAGCCATGCGTAGTGATTGCTTAGTGCAATTCTCCATTCTCTACCCTTTTTCGAATCCCCATGAATTGCGTTTTCGTTCATGCATCCTCCACCCACGAGTTTGGAGCGTTCATTCATCCTCCACCCTCGAGTTTGGAGCCATGCGTAGTGATTGCTTAGTGCAATTCTCCATTCTCTACCCTTTTTTCGGAGCCCCATGAATTGCGTTTTCGTTCATGCATCCTTCGCCCACAAGTTTGGAGCCATGCGTACTGATTGCTTATTGCAATTCTCCATTCTCTACCCTTTTTTGGAGCCCCATGAATTGTGTTTTTGTTCATGCATCCTCCACCCACGAGTTTGGAGTGTTCATGCATCCTCCGCCCTCGAGTTTGGAGCCATGCGTAGTGATTGCTTAGTGCAATTCTCCATTCTCTACCCTTTTTTCGGAGCCCCATGAATTGCGTTTTCGTTCCTGCATCCTCCACCCTCGAGTTTGGAGCCATGCGTAGTGATTGCTTAGTGCAATTATCCATTCTCTACCCTTTTTTCGGAGCCCCATGAATTGCGTTTTCGTTCATGCATCCTTCGCCCACGAGTTTGGAGCCATGCGTACTGATTTCTTAGTGCAATTCTCAAATTCTCTACCCTTTTTTGGAGCCCCATGAATTGTGTTTTCGTTCATGCATCCTCCATCCACAAGTTTGGAGCGTTCATGCATCCTCCGCCCTCGAGTTTGGAACCATGCGTAGTGATTGCTTAGTGCAATTCTCCATTCTCTACCCTTTTTTCAGAGCCCCATGAATTGCGTTTTCGTTCCTGCATCCTTCGCCCACGAGTTTTGAGCCATGCGTAGTGATTGCTTAGTGCAATTCTCCATTCTCTACCCTTTTTCGGAGCCCCATGAATTGCGTTTTCGTTCATGCATCCTCCACCCACGAGTTTGGAGTGTTCATGCATCCTCCGCCCTCGAGTTTGGAGCCATGCATAGTGATTGCATAGTGCAATTCTCCATTCTCTACCCTTTTAACGGAGCCCCATGAATTGCGTTTTCGTTCATGCATCCTCTGCCCACGAGTTTGGAGCCATGCGTAGTGAATTCTTAGTGCAATTCTCCATTCTCTACCCTTTTTCGGAGCCCCATGAATTGCGTTTTCATTCATGTATCCTCCACCGATGAGTTTGGAGCCATGCGTAGTGATTGCTTAGTGCAATTCTCCATTCTCTACCCTTTTTTCGGAGCCCCATGAATTCTGTTTTTGTTCATGCATCCTCCGCCCACGAGTTTGGAGCCATGCATAGTGATTGCATAGTGCAATTCTCCATTCTCTACCCTTTTTACGGAGCCCCATGAATTGCGTTTTCGTTCATGCATCCTCTGCCCACGAGTTTGGAGCCATGCGTAGTGAATTCTTAGTGCAATTCTCCATTCTCTACCCTTTTTCGGAGCCCCATGAATTGCGTTTTCATTCATGTATCCTCCACCGATGAGTTTGGAGCCATGCGTAGTGATTGCTTAGTGCAATTCTCCATTCTCTACCCTTTTTTCGGAGCCCCATGAATTCTGTTTTTGTTCATGCATCCTCCGCCCACGAGTTTGGAGCCATGCGTAGTGATTACTTTCCGCAATTCTCCATTCTCTACCCTTTTTTGGATCCCCATGAATTGCGTTTTCGTTCATGCATCCTCCACCCACGAGTTTGGAGCATTAATTCATCTTCCGCCCTCGAGTTTGGAGCCATGCATTGTGATTGCTTAATGGAATTCTCCATTCTCTACCCTTTTTTCGGAGCCCCATGAATTGCCTTTTCATTCATGCATCCTCCACCCACGAGTTTGAAGCCATGCGTAGTGATTGCTTAGTGCAATTCTCCATTCTCTACCCTTTTTCGGAGCCCCGTGAATTGCTTTTTCTTTCATGCATCCTCCGCTCACGAGTTTGGAGCCATGCGTAGTGATTTCTTAGTGCAATACTCCATTCTCTACCCCTTTCTCGGAGCCCCATGAATTGTGTTTTCGTTCATGCATCCTCCGCCCACGAGTTTGGAGCCATGCGTAGTGATTGCTATGCGCAATTCTCCATTCTCTACCCTTTTTTGGATCCCCATGAATTGCGTTTTCGTTCATGCATCCTCCACCCACGAGTTTGGAGCATTAATTCATCTTCCGCCCTCGAGTTTGGAGCCATGCATAGTGATTGCTTAGTGCAATTCTCCATTCTCTACCCCTTTTCGGAGCCCCATGAATTGCTTTTTCGATCAGGCATCCTCCACCCACAAGTTTGGAGCCATGCGTAGCGATTGCTTAGTGCAATTCTCCCTTCTCTACCCTTTTTTCGGAGCCCCATGAATTGTGTTTTCGTTCATGCATCCTCCGCCCACGAGTTTGGAGCCATGCGTAGTGATTCCTATGCGCAATTCTCCATTCTCTACCCTTTTTTGGATCCCCATGAATTGCGTTTTCGTTCATGCATCCTCCACCCACGAGTTTGGAGCATTAATTCATCTTCCGCCCTCGAGTTTGGAGCCATGCATAGTGATTGCTTAGTGCAATTCTCCATTCTCTACCCCTTTTCGGAGCCCCATGAATTGCTTTTTCGATCAGGCATCCTCCACCCAACAGTTTGGAGCCATGCGTAGCGATTGCTTAGTGCAATTCTCCCTTCTCTACCCTTTTTCGGAGACGCATGAATTGTATTTTCGTTCATGCATCCTCCGCCCACGAGTTTGGAGCCATGCGTAGTGATTGCTTTGCGCAATTCTCCATTCTCTACCCTTTTTTGGATTCCCATGAATTGCGTTTTCGTTCATGCATCCTCCACCCACGAGTTTGGAGCATTAATTCATCTTCCGCCCTCGAGTTTGGAGCCATTCATAGTGATTGCTTAGTGCAATTCTCCATTCTCTACCCTTTTTCGGAGCCCCATGAATTGCTTTTTCGTTCAGGCATCCTCCACCCACAAGTTTGGAGCCATGCGTAGCGATTGCTTAGTGCAATTCTCCCTTCTCTACCCTTTTTCGGAGACGCATGAATTGTATTTTCGTTCATGCATCCTCCGCCCATGAGTTTGGAGCCATGCGTAGTGATTGCTTAGTGCAATTCTCCATTCTCTACCCTTTTTTCGGAGCCCCATGAATTGCGTTTTCTTTCATGCATCCTCCGCCCACGAGTTTGGAGCCATGCGTAGTGATTACTTAGTGCAATTCTCCATTCTCTACCCTTTTTTGGATCCCCATGAATTGCGTTTTCGTTCATGCATCCTCCACCCACGAGTTTGGAGCATTAATTCATCTTCCGCCCTCGAGTTTGGAGCCATGCATAGTGATTGCTTAGTGCAATTCTCCATTCTCTACCCTTTTTCGGAGCCCCATGAATTGCTTTTTCGTTCAGGCATCCTCCACCCACAAGTTAGGAGCCATGCGTAGCGATTGCTTAGTGCAATTCTCCCTTCTCTACCCTTTTTCGGAGACGCATGAATTGTATTTTCGTTCATGCATCCTCCGCCCACGAGTTTGGAGCCATGCGTAGTGATTGCTTAGTGCAATTCTCGATTCTCTACCCTTTTTTCGGAGCCCCATGAATTGCGTTTTCGTTCCTGCATCCTTCGCCCACGAGTTTGGAGCCATGCGTACTGATTGCTTAGTGCAATTCTCCATTCTCTACCCTTTTTTCGGAGCCGCCATGAATTGCGTTGTCGTTCATGCATCCTCCACCCATGAGTTTGGAGCGTTCATGCATCCTCCGGCCACGAGTTTGGAGCCATGCGTAGTGATTGTTTAGTGCAATTCTCCATTCTCTACCCTTTTTTCGGAGCCCCATGAATTGCGTTTTCGTTCATGCATCCTCCGCCCACGAGTTTGGAGCCATGCGTAGTGATTGCTTAGTGCAATTCTCCATTCTCAACACTTTTTTCGAAGCAGCCATGAATTGCGTTTTCGTTCATGCATCCTCCACCCACGAGTTTGGAGCGTTCATGCATCCTCCGCCCACGGGTTTGGAACCATGCGTAGTGATTGCTTAGTGCAATTCTCCATTCTCTACCCTTTTTTCGGAGCCCCATGAATTGCGTTTTCGTTTCTGCATCCTTCGCCCACGAGTTTGGAGCCATGCGTAGTGATTGCTTTGCGCAATTCTCCATTCTCTACCCTTTTTGGATCCCCATGAATTGCGTTTTCGTTCATGCATCCTCCACCCACGAGTTTGGAGCGATCATTCATCCTCCACCCTCGAGTTTGGAGCCATGCGTAGTGATTGCTTAGTGCAATTCTCCATTCTCTACCCTTTTTTCGGAGCCCCATGAATTGCGTTTTCGTTCATGCATCCTTCGCCCACAAGTTTGTAGCCATGCGTACTGATTGCTTAGTGCAATTCTCCATTCTCTACCCTTTTTTGGAGCCCCATGAATTGTGTTTTTGTTCATGCATCCTCCACCCACGAGTTTGGAGCGTTCATGCATCCTCCGCCCTCGAGTTTGGAACCATGCGTAGTGATTGCTTAGTGCAATTCTCCATTCTCTACCCTTTTTTCGGAGCCCCATGAATTGCGTTTTCGTTCCTGCATCCTTCGCCCACGAGTTTGGAGCAATGCGTACTGATTCCTTAGTGCAATTCTCCATTCTCTACCCTTTTTTCGGAGCCGCCATGAATTGCGTTGTCGTTCATGCATCCTCCACCCACGAGTTTGGAGCGTTCATGCATCCTCCGGCCACGAGTTTGGAGCCATGCGTAGTGATTGTTTAGTGCAATTCTCCATTCTCTACCCTTTTTTCGGAGCCCCATGAATTGCGTTTTCGTTCATGCATCCTCCGCCCACGAGTTTGGAGCCATGCGTAGTGATTGCTTAGTGCAATTCTCCATTCTCAACACTTTTTTCGAAGCAGCCATGAATTGCGTTTTCGTTCATGCATCCTCCACCCACGAGTTTGGAGCGTTCATGCATCCTCCGCCCACGGGTTTCGAGCCATGCGTAGTGATTTCTTAGTGCAATTCTCCATTCTCTACCCTTTTTTCGGAGCCCCATGAATTGCGTTTTCGTTCATGCATCCTCCGCCCACTAGTTTTGAGCCATGCGTAGTGATTGCTTAGTGCAATTCTCCATTCTCTACCCTTTTTCGAATCCCCATGAATTGTGTTTTCGTTCATGCATATTCCACCCAAGAGTTTGGACCGTTCATTCATCCTCCGCCCTCGAGTTTGGAGCCGTGCGTAGTGATTTCTTAGTGCAACTCTCCATTCTCTACCCTTTTTCGGAGCCTCATGAATTGCGTTTTCGTTCATGCATCCTCCACCCATGAGTTTGGAGCGTTCAAGAATCCTCCGCCCACGAGTTTGGAGCCATGCGTAGTGATTGCTTAGTACAATTCTCCATTCGCTACACCTTTTTCGAAGCCCCTTGAATTGTGTTTTCGTTCATGCATCCTCCGCCCACGAGTTTGGAGCCATGCGTAGTGATTACTTAGTGCAATTCTCCATTCTCTACCCTTTTTTCGGAGCCCCATGAATTGCGTTTTCGTTCATGCATCCTCCGCCCACGAGTTTGGAGCCATGCGTAGTGATTTCTTAGTGCAATTCTCCATTCTCTACCCTTTTTCGAATCCCCATGAATTGCGTCTTCGTTCATGCATCCTCCACCCACGAATTTGGAGCGTTCACTCATCCTCCGCCCTCGAGTTTGGAGCCATGCGTAGTGATTGCTTAGTGCAATTCTCCATTCTCTACCCTTTTTTCGGAGCCCCATGAATTGCGTTTTCGTTCATGCATCCTTCGCCCACGAGTTTGGAGCCATGCGTACTGATTGCTTAGTGCAATTCTCCATTCTCTACCCTTTTTTGGAGCCCCATGAATTGTGTTTTCGTTCATGCATCCTCCACCCACGAGTTTGGAGCGTTGATGCATCCTCCGCCCTCGAGTTTGGAGCCATGCGTAGTGATTGCTTAGTGCAATTCTCCATTCTCTACCCTTTTTTCGGAGCCCCATCAATTGCGTTTTCGTTTCTGCATCCTTCGCCCACGAGTTTGAAGCCATGTGTACTGATTGCTTAGTGCAATTCTCCATTCTCTACCCTTTTTTGGAGCCCCGCGAATTACGTTTTCGTTCATGCATCCTCCACCCACGAGTTTGGAGCGTTCATGCATCCTCCGGCCACGAGTTTGCAGCCATGCGTAGTGATTGCTTAGTGCAATTCTCCATTCTCAACACTTTTTTCGGAGTAGCCATGAATTTCGTTTTCGTTCATGCATCCTCCACCCACGAGTTTGGAGCGTTCATGCATCCTCCGCCCACGAGTTTGGAGACATGCGTAGTGATTGATTTGTGCATTACTCCATTCTCTACCCTTTTTCGTAGCCGCATGAATTGTGTTTTCGTTCATGCATCTTCCACCCACGAGTTTTAGGTGTTCATGCATCCTCCGCCCACGAGTTTGGAGCCATGCGTAGTGTTGATTTGTGCATTTCTCCATTCTCTACCCTTTTTCGGAGCCTCATGAATTGCGTTGTCGTTCATGCATCCTCCACCCACGAGTTTGGAGCGTTCATGCATCCTCCGGCCACGAGTTTGGAGCCATGCGTAGTGATTGTTTAGTGCAATTCTCCATTCTCTACCCTTTTTTCGGAGCCCCATGAATTGCGTTTTCGTTCATGCATCCTCCGCGCATGAGTTTGGAGCCATGCGTAGTGATTGCTTAGTGCAATTCTCCATTCTCAACACTTTTTTCGAAGCAGCCATGAATTGCGTTTTCGTTCATGCATCCTCCACCCACGAGTTTGGAGCGTTCATGCATCCTCCGCCCACGGGTTTGGAGCCATGCGTAGTGATTGCTTAGTGCAATTCTCCATTCTCTACCCTTTTTTCGGAGCCCCATGAATTGCGTTTTCGTTCATGAATCCTCCGCCCACTAGTTTTGAGCCATGCGTAGTGATTGCTTAGTGCAATTCTCCATTCTTTACCCTTTTTCGAATCCCCATGAATTGCGTTTTCGTTCATGCATATTCCACCCAAGATTTTGGACCGTTCATTCATCCTCCGCCCTCGAGTTTGGAGCTGTGCGTAGTGATTTCTTAGTGCAATTCTCCATTCTCTACCCTTTTTCGGAGCCTCATGAATTGCGTTTTCGTTCATGCATCCTCCACCCATGAGTTTGGAGCGTTCAAGAATCCTCCGCCCACGAGTTTGGAGCCATGCGTAGTGATTGCTTAGTGCAATTCTCCATTCGCTACACCTTTTTCGGAGCCCCATGAATTGTGTTTTCGTTCATGCATCCTCCGCCCACGAGTTTGGAGCCATGCGTAGTGATTACTTAGTGCAATTCTCCATTCTCTACCCTTTTTTCGGAGCCCCATGAATTGCGTTTTCGTTCATGCATCCTCTGCCCACGAGTTTGGAGCCATGCGTAGTGATTTCTTAGTGCAATTCTCCATTCTCTACCCTTTTTCGAATCCCCATGAATTGCGTCTTCGTTCATGCATCCTCCACCCACGAATTTGGAGCGTTCATTCATCCTCCGCCCTCGAGTTTGGAGCAATGCGTAGTGATTGCTTAGTGCAATTCTCCATTCTCTACCCTTTTTTCGGAGCCCCATGAATTGCGTTTTCGTTCATGCATCCTTCGCCCACGAGTTTGGAGCCATGCGTACTGATTGCTTAGTGCAATTCTCCATTCTCTACCCTTTTTTGGAGCCCCATGAATTGTGTTTTCGTTCATGCATCCTCCACCCACGAGTTTGGAGCGTTGATGCATCCTCCGCCCTCGAGTTTGGAGCCATGCGTAGTGATTGCTTAGTGCAATTCTCCATTCTCTACCCTTTTTTCGGAGCCCCATGAATTGCGTTTTCGTTTCTGCATCCTTCGCCCACGAGTTTGGAGCCATGTGTACTGATTGCTTAGTGCAATTCTCCATTCTCTACCCTTTTTTGGAGCCCCGCTAATGACGTTTTCGTTCATGCATCCTCCACCCACGAGTTTGGAGCGTTCATGCATCCTCCGGCCACGAGTTTGCAGCCATGCGTAGTGATTGCTTAGTGCAATTCTCCATTCTCAACACTTTTTTCGGAGCAGCCATGAATTTCGTTATCGTTCATGCATCCTCCACCCACGAGTTTGGAGCGTTCATGCATCCTCCGCCCACGAGTTTGGAGACATGCGTAGTGATTGATTTGTGCATTACTCCATTCTCTACCCTTTTTCGTAGCCGCATGAATTGTGTTTTCGTTCATGCATCTTCCACCCACGAGTTTTAGGTGTTCATGCATCCTCCGCCCACGAGTTTGGAGCCATGCGTAGTGTTGATTTGTGCATTTCTCCATTCTCTACCCTTTTTCGGAGCCTCATGAATTGCATTGTCGTTCATGCATCCTCCACCCACGAGTTTGGAGCGTTCATGCATCCTCCGGCCACGAGTTTGGAGCCATGCGTAGTGATTGTTTAGTGCAATTCTCCATTCTCTACTCTTTTTTCGGAGCCCCATGAATTGCGTTTTCGTTCATGCATCCTCCGCCCACGAGTTTGGAGCCATGCGTAGTGATTGCTTAGTGCAATTCTCCATTCTCAACACTTTTTTCGAAGCAGCCATGAATTGCGTTTTCGTTCATGCATCTTCCACCCACGAGTTTGGAGCGTTCATGCATCCTCCGCCCACGGGTTTGGAGCCATGCGTAGTGATTGCTTAGTGCAATTCTCCATTCTCTACCCTTTTTTCGGAGGCCCATGAATTGCGTTTTCGTTCATGCATCCTCCGCCCACTAGTTTTGAGCCATGCGTAGTGATTGCTTAGTGCAATTCTCCATTCTCTACCCTTTTTCGAATCCCCGTGAATTGCGTTTTCGTTCATGCATATTCCACCCAAGAGTTTGGACCATTCATTCATCCTCCGCCCTCGAGTTTGGAGCCGTGCGTAGTGATTTCTTAGTGCAATTCTCCATTCTCTACCCTTTTTCGGAGCCTCATGAATTGCGTTTTCGTTCATGCATCCTCCACCCATGAGTTTGGAGCGTTCAAGAATCCTCCGCCCACGAGTTTGGAGCCATGCGTAGTGATTGCTTAGTGCAATTCTCCATTCGCTACACCTTTTTCGGAGCCCCATGAATTGTGTTTTCGTTCATGCATCCTCCGCCCACGAGTTTGGAGCCATGCGTAGTGATTACTTAGTGCAATTCTCCATTCTCTTCCCTTTTTTCGGAGCCCCATGAATTGCGTTTTCGTTCATGCATCCTCCGCCCACGAGTTTGGAGCCATGCGTAGTGATTACTTAGTGCAATTCTCCATTCTCTACCCTTTTTTCGGAGCCCCATGAATTGCGTTTTCGTTCATGCATCCTCTGCCCACGAGTTTGGAGCCATGCGTAGTGATTTCTTAGTGCAATTCTCCATTCTCTACCCTTTTTTGAATCCCCATGAATTGCGTCTTCGTTCATGCATCCTCCACCCACGAATTTGGAGCGTTCATTCATCCTCCGCCCTCGAGTTTGGAGCAATGCGTAGTGATTGCTTAGTGCAATTCTCCATTCTCTACCCTTTTTTCGGAGCCCCATGAATTGCGTTTTCGTTCATGCATCCTTCGCCCACGAGTTTGGAGCCATGCATACTGATTGCTTAGTGCAATTCTCCATTCTCTACCCTTTTTTGGAACCCCATGAATTGTGTTTTCGTTCATGCATCCTCCACCCACGAGTTTGGAGCGTTGATGCATCCTCCGCCCTCGAGTTTGGAGCCATGCGTAGTGATTGCTTAGTGCAATTCTCCATTCTCTACCCTTTTTTCGGAGCCCCATGAATTGCGTTTTCGTTTCTGCATCCTTCGCCCACGAGTTTGGAGCCATGTGTACTGATTGCTTAGTGCAATTCTCCATTCTCTACCCTTTTTTGGAGCCCCGCGAATTACGATTTCGTTCATGCATCCTCCACCCACGAGTTTGGAGCGTTCATGCATCCTCCGGCCACGAGTTTGCAGCCATGCGTAGTGATTGCTTAGTGCAATTCTCCATTCTCAACACTTTTTTCGGAGCAGCCATGAATTTCGTTATCGTTCATGCATCCTCCACCCACGAGTTTGGAGCGTTCATGCATCCTCCGCCCACGAGTTTGGAGACATGCGTAGTGATTGATTTGTGCATTACTCCATTCTCTACCCTTTTTCGTAGCCGCATGAATTGTGTTTTCGTTCATGCATCTTCCACCCACGAGTTTTAGGTGTTCATGCATCCTCCGCCCACGAGTTTGGAGCCATGCGTAGTGTTGATTTGTGCATTTCTCCATTCTCTACCCTTTTTCGGAGCCTCATGAATTGCGTTGTCGTTCATGCATCCTCCACCCACGAGTTTGGAGCGTTCATGCATCCTCCGGCCACGAGTTTGGAGCCATGCGTAGTGATTGTTTAGTGCAATTCTCCACTCTCTACTCTTTTTTCGGAGCCCCATGAATTGCGTTTTCGTTCATGCATCCTCCGCCCACTAGTTTGGAGCCATGCGTAGTGATTGCTTAGTGCAATTCTCCATTCTCAACACTTTTTTCGAAGCAGCCATGAATTGCGTTTTCGTTCATGCATCTTCCACCCACGAGTTTGGAGCGTTCATGCATCCTCCGCCCACGGGTTTGGAGCCATGCGTAGTGATTTCTTAGTGCAATTCTCCATTCTCTACCCTTTTTTCGGAGGCCCATGAATTGCGTTTTCGTTCATGCATCCTCCGCCCACTAGTTTTGAGCCATGCGTAGTGATTGCTTAGTGCAATTCTCCATTCTCTACCCTTTTTCGAATCCCCGTGAATTGCGTTTTCGTTCATGCATATTCCACCCAAGAGTTTGGACCGTTCATTCATCCTCCGCCCTCGAGTTTGGAGCCGTGCGTAGTGATTTCTTAGTGCAATTCTCCATTCTCTACCCTTTTTCGGAGCCTCATGAATTGCGTTTTCGTTCATGCATCCTCCACCCATGAGTTTGGAGCGTTCAAGAATCCTCCGCCCACGAGTTTGGAGCCATGCGTAGTGATTGCTTAGTGTAATTCTCCATTCGCTACACCTTTTTCGGAGCCCCATGAATTGTGTTTTCGTTCATGCATCCTCCGCCCACGAGTTTGGAGCCATGCGTAGTGATTACTTAGTGCAATTCTCCATTCTCTTCCCTTTTTTCGGAGCCCCATGAATTGCGTTTTCGTTCATGCATCCTCCGCCCACGAGTTTGGAGCCATGCGTAGTGATTTCTTAGTGCAATTCTCCATTCTCTACCCTTTTTCGAATCCCCATGAATTGCGTCTTCGTTCATGCATCCTCCACCCACGAATTTGGAGCGTTCACTCATCCTCCGCCCTCGAGTTTGGAGCCATGCGTAGTGATTGCTTAGTGCAATTCTCCATTCTCTACCCTTTTTTCGGAGCCCCATGAATTGTGTTTTCGTTCATGCATCCTTCGCCCACGAGTTTGGAGCCATGCGTACTGATTGCTTAGTGCAATTCTCCATTCTCTACCCTTTTTTGGAGCCCCATGAATTGTGTTTTCGTTCATGCATCCTCCACCCACGAGTTTGGAGCGTTGATGCATCCTCCGCCCTCGAGTTTGGAGCCATGCGTATTGATTGCTTAGTGCAATTCTCCATTCTCTACCCTTTTTTCGGAGCCCCATGAATTGCGTTTTCGTTTCTGCATCCTTTGCCCACGAGTTTGAAGCCATGTGTACTGATTGCTTAGTGCAATTCTCCATTCTCTACCCTTTTTTGGAGCCCCGCGAATTACGTTTTCGTTCATGCATCCTCCACCCACGAGTTTGGAGCGTTCATGCATCCTCCGGCCACGAGTTTGCAGCCATGCGTAGTGATTGCTTAGTGCAATTCTCCATTCTCAACACTTTTTTCGGAGCAGCCATGAATTTCGTTTTCGTTCATGCATCCTCCACCCACGAGTTTGGAGCGTTCATGCATCCTCCGCCCACGAGTTTGGAGACATGCGTAGTGATTGATTTGTGCATTACTCCATTCTCTACCCTTTTTCGTAGCCGCATGAATTGTGTTTTCGTTCATGCATCTTCCACCCAGGAGTTTTAGGTGTTCATGCATCCTCCGCCCACGAGTTTGGAGCCATGCGTAGGGTTGATTTGTGCATTTCTCCATTCTCTACCCTTTTTCGGAGCCTCATGAATTGCGTTGTCGTTCATGCATCCTCCACCCACGAGTTTGGAGCGTTCATGCATCCTCCGGCCACGAGTTTGGAGCCATGCGTAGTGATTGTTTAGTGCAATTCTCCATTCTCTACTCTTTTTTCGGAGCCCCATGAATTGCGTTTTCGTTCATGCATCCTCCGCCCACGAGTTTGGAGCCATGCGTAGTGATTGCTTAGTGCAATTCTCCATTCTCAACACTTTTTTCTAAGCAGCCATGAATTGCGTTTTCGTTCATGCATCTTCCACCCACGAGTTTGGAGCGTTCATGCATCCTCCGCCCACGGGTTTGGAGCCATGCGTAGTGATTGCTTAGTGCAATTCTCCATTCTCTACCCTTTTTTCGGAGGCCCATGAATTGCGTTTTCGTTCATGCATCCTCCGCCCACTAGTTTTTAGCCATGCGTAGTGATTGCTTAGTGCAATTCTCCATTCTCTACCCTTTTTCGAATCCCCATGAATTGCGTTTTCGTTCATGCATATTCCACCCAAGAGTTTGGACCGTTCATTCATCCTCCGCCCTCGAGTTTGGAGCCGTGCGTAGTGATTTCTTAGTGCAATTCTCCATTCTCTACCCTTTTTCGGAGCCTCATGAATTGCGTTTTCGTTCATGCATCCTCCACCCATGAGTTTGGAGCGTTCAAGAATCCTCCGCCCACGAGTTTGGAGCCATGCGTAGTGATTGCTTAGTGTAATTCTCCATTCGCTACACCTTTTTCGGAGCCCCATGAATTGTGTTTTCGTTCATGCATCCTCCGCCCACGAGTTTGGAGCCATGCGTAGTGATTACTTAGTGCAATTCTCCATTCTCTTCCCTTTTTTCGGAGCCCCATGAATTGCGTTTTCGTTCATGTATCCTCCGCCCACGAGTTTGGAGCCATGCGTAGTGATTTCTTAGTGCAATTCTCCATTCTCTACCCTTTTTACGGAGCCCCATGAATTGCGTTTTCGTTCATGCATCCTCCACCCCCGAGTTTGGAGCCATGCGTAGTGATTGCTTAGTGCAATTCTCCATTCTCTACCCTTTTTCGGAGCCCCATCAATTGCGTTTTCGTTCATGCATCCTCCACCCAAAGAATTTCGAGCTATGCTTCATGATTGACTAGTGAGGACCCTGTAGTGAAATCCTCCATCCCTGCCTTTTTTCGGAGCCCCCTGAATTGCGTTTTCGTTCATGCATCCTCCACCCAAAAAGTTTGGAGCTATGCTTCATGATTGACTAGTGAGGACCCTCTAGTGCAATCCTCCATCCTCGCCTTTTTTTTTCGGAGCCCCATGAATTACATTTTCGTTCATGCATCCTCCACCCAAAGAGTTTGGAGCCGTGCTTCATGATTTTTAGTGAGGACCCTCTAGTGCAATCCTCCATTCTCCAAAGTTTTTCATCGTCAAGAGTGGATCCTCTTTACTGGGAAATGTGATCTTTGTTATTTTCCCGATTGATTCCTTTGCCAAACGTGTATATGTATATTATATTGTAGTTGTTTTTGTTGTTGTTTGTATTTTTTTTTGTGCAAAAAAAAAGAAGATGGAGTAGAGACGAGAGTCGTCATAGACTAATCACGGAAAGGGCAAGACGGACGAAATCAGTGTCTTGTCTTTGCTTTCCTCTTATCTTCGATAAAAGGTAAGTAAAGAGGGGCAACTGTCATACCCTAATTTCGTCTGGGGATTATTACTTGATGACATGCAACCTTTGATTGGCCGCTTTGAGATACTTGGCATCCTTTGTTGCACAATATGTGAAGTCTCGAGACGTGTCGGAAATCAAAAGGAAGCAGGCTTATGCGATCCGTGAAATTCCGTAATGTGGCGAAAATTGAAAAGAGGTGTTGTTGCGCGATCCGTGAGTTTCCGTAACTTCTTCGAAAGCTAAAAAAGAGTAAATATATGATCCGTAAGGATTCGTAACCTTACGGAAAGAAAAATAGTATCGTTACGAAATTTGTAAGGTTTCGTAACGTTATGGAAAAAGAATTACCAAAAAAAGTAAAGGGGGTGCATTTAGTAAAAAAGGGGTACAAATAGCAATCAGGCCCACTTGGGCCTTCCAGATTCTTCCTCCAGAAGGCGTTGCTTCTGGAGGAAGCAACCTTGCTCGCCTGGGCGAGCTGGGTGGCAAGCTCCTCCCCTATTTGGCTATAAATAGGGGGAGGAATGAAGGGGGAAGGAGTTCAGCCTTCTTGGCACTTCGTATTCTCTTAAATTTGCTGAGAAAAATTGTTTCCGGGAAGAAAATCCAAGCCGAGGCGCTTCCGTAACATTTCCGTGAGTAATTACGCGAAGATTTTCAACCGTTCTTCGACATTCATCGTTCGTTCTTCGTTTTCTTTAGTCTTCAACTGGTAAGTACCTCAAACCGAGCTTTTCAATTCATTCTATGTACCCGTGGTGGTCCCCATTTTTTTCATGTATTTTTATTCTCATTTTCATTTACTTTCCGTACCCCCTTTTGATGTGCTTCAGTCATTTATTTAAGTCATTTCTCGCCTAATCAAAAAATAAAATAAATTTCCACTGATCGTTTGATTTGTAATATCCGTTAATTTATGTTAAAATGAATTTCGACCGTTCGGTTGTGCCGTAACCACGTTGGAAATCAAAAAAGAGGTAAAATAATAATATAATAACAAAAAAATACCTTTTAGTAAAATAAAGCGAAAAATCAATCAAACGTTTTCTCTTTGGGATTTCTCATTCTTAATCGAATTGACTAATAACTAAAGTGAAACTAAGGCTAAAATCAACTCGCCTAGTCAAGCTCGTCCACAAAAAAGGTCACTAAAAAAAGGGTTTAAAAGTTTATCATTTCAGTTTTCCTTATCCAGTAAATGGATCATTTTTAAGGTCCAATGCCTTAAAATGATCACCTTTCAAGTAAAAAGAATCGCTTGATTCACTCTTAAAAAAGAACTACGTAGGTCTGATTTCCTCTTTGATGGGGGGTACGTAGGAGCAAAAGCCCCACTTTTGTCGACCTCAAAAATAAAAAAGAAATAAAAGGTAAGATAACACAATTTCACAATTCTAAAAAATAGGCTGTTGTCCTTTGAGACAAACGTGAGAGGTGCTAATACCTTCCTCAAACGTAAATACAACTCCCGAACTTAGAATTTTCATTTTGACCAGTTTCCTTCGGTTTTTCCGACGTTTTCCACAAATAAACGTTGGTGGCGACTCCGCGCATCTTTCCTCCTTTGGAAAGCGCACCCGTGACCCTCGCCTCGCTCGCCCGCAAAAGGGCATGTTGCGACACTTCCGTAAGGCTTCCGTAAATTACGAAAAGGGGGGATGAACTTAGTAACATCGGGGTGCATCAGGAAACTTCCTGAGGAAGCCAGCTGCTCGGCTGGGCGACCTGGGCGGCAACTTCCTCCCCATTTTTTCTATAAATAGGCCAAGGGAGGTTGTTCCAAAGGATCCCTAACCCTTATGCTATGCATTTCAGCTGTTTTGGGTGAAAAAACGTGTTTTCGTGAAGAAAATCCAAGCCGAGGTGCTTCCGTAACGCTTTAAAATGGTCCTCTTTGCTTTCATTGGTTAAAATGGACCATTCAAAGCATAAAATCAACACATAACTTTATCGCTTTTGAAGAACTACATAGGTTTGAGTTCCTCATCGCAATTGAGGATACGTAAGAGCAAAAGCCCCGCTTTTGTCGACCACCCCACAGTTCTGTCACCCCGACCCATGAGTGTGATGACATGCGGAGATACCCAAGGGTTATCTGCACCTTTGTCAACTAGAGGCAAGCGAGCCTGTTGACCGAGACTATTTTAGTCTCACACCTTTGTCATCTAGAGACGGCAAGTCTGATGACATGCGGAGATACCCAAGGGTTATCTGCACCTTTGTCAACTTGGGGCAAGCAAGCCTGTTGAACACCGAGACTTTTTTAGTCTCACACACAAAAATGAAAGAACTATGTAGGTCTGATTTCCTCATCGCAATGGAGGATACGTAGGAGCGAGGGAAACACCCTTGTCGACCACAAAAAGATAAAAAATACAAAAAGGGAAAATACGTAGTTTTGAAGTCAAATTTGCATACTTGATTGAAGGCTGTCGTCCCCTGTGACAGACGCGTGGGGTACTAATACCTTGCCCGTGCGTAAGAACAACTCCTGAACCTTTCACAATTAAAGTTCGTAGACCACACGTTCTGGTTTTTTCGACGTTTTTTGTGTGCCTTTCTCTCTTGGAAGACACACCCGTGAGCCCCGCGTTGCCCTCCCACTGAAGGGTAGGTTGCGACAACTATTAATCCTAAAGATCAAGATAAGACAGCTTTTACATGTCCCTTCAATGTTTTTGCTTATAGGAAGATGCCTTTTGGTCTCTGTAATGCTCCTGCTACATTCAGCGTTGTATGCTTGCTATTTTCTCTAATCTCATTGAGAAGAGTATTGAAGTGTTCATGGATGACTTCTTTGTCTTTGGCTTTTCTTTTGATTTATGTCTTTCAAATCTTGACATTGTACTGAAGCATTGTGTTGAAACAAATATTGTTCTCAATTTGGAGAAATGCCACTTTATGGTGACTGAAGGCATTGTATTGGGCCACAAAATCTCTATTCATGGCATTGAGGTTGACAAAGCCAAGGTGGAAGTCATTGAAAAATTGCCTCTGCCAACAAATGTCAAAGGCATCAAAAGCTTTCTAGGACATGTTGGGTTTTACAAGCATTTCATTAAGGATTTTTCTAAGCTTGCCAACCCTTTGAGCAATCTCTTGAACAAAGAAGTATCATTTCATTTTGATGAATTGTGTTTAGAAGCTTTTGATACTTTGAAACAAAAACTGATTTTTGCACCCATAATCACTGCCCCAAACTAGACACTTGATTTTGAAATAATGTGTGATGCTAGTGATTGTGTTGTAGGAGTAGTTTTGGGTCAGAGGAAAAATAAAGTTTTCCATGTCATACATTATGCAAGCAAGGTGTTAAATGAAGCTCAAATTAATTATGCAACAACTGAGAAAGAATTGCTTGTGGTAGGGTATGGTTTGGAAAAAATTAGATCTTATTTGATAAGATCTAAGATTATGGTTTGTACTGATCATGTTACTATACAATATCTGTTGGTCAAAGCTAATTCTAAACTCAGGCTTATCCGTTGGATTCCACTTTTGCAGGAACTTGATTTGGAAATCAAGGATAAAAAGGGGAGTGAAAATCATGTAGCTAATCATCTTTCAAGACTTAACATTGATTAGGTGACCACACAAGGTCCTGAAATTCAAGAAGAGTTTCCTGATGAAAAGTTGTTCAACATTGCAGAAAGGCCATGGTTTGTTGAGATGGCAAATTTCAAAGCAGCTGGTGCACTTCCTGATGATCTCACTTGGCACCAGAAAAAGAAGTTTCTCAGGGACTCTAATTACTTTGTGTGGGATAATCCTTATCTTTTTAAGATTGGAGCAGATAATCTCCTGAGGAGATGTATAACTCAGGGGGAGGCAAAAAGCATATTATGGCATTGCCATAATTCACCTTATGGAGGCCATTACAATGAAGAGAGGATTACTGGCAAGGTCCTCCAATCTGATTTCTATTGGCCTACATTATGCAAGGATGCTTATGAATATGTTCAGAGGTGTGTTAACTGTCAAAGAACAGATGGAATCTCTAAAAGGAATGAAATTCCACTGCAGAACATTCCGGAGGTAGAAGCTTTTGACTGTTGGGAATAGATTTCATTGGTCTATTCCCATCATCTTACTCAAATGAATAAATTTTATTGGTTGTGGACTATATAAAAAAATGGGTGGAACCAATAGTTGTTCAACATCCAGATGCAAAGACCGTTATTCGCATCCTAAAGAAAAACATCTTTTCAAGGTTTGGCACACCAAGGGAACTGATAAGTGATGGAGGATATCATTTTTGTAACGTCCAACTCAAGAAAGTTCTCCAACACTATAGTGTCAGACACAAGGTAGCCTCACCTTACCACCCCCAGACCAATGGACAAGCTAAAGTTTCTTACAAGGAAGTCAAGAAGATCTATGAGAAAACAGATGCTCAATCAAGGATGGATTGATCTCAAAACTTAGATGAAGCTCTGTGGGCATACATACAACATACAAAGCTCCTACAAGACTCACTCCCTTCCAATTGGTCTATCGCCAATCTTGCCACTTACCTATTGAGTTTGATCATAAAGCATACTAGACATTGAAGTTTCTGAATTTTGATTTGAATGTAGTTGGTGAACACAGGAAGCTCCAACTTCATGAATTAGAGGAATTGAGGTTTAAAGCTTATGAGAATTCCAAGCTTTATAAGCAAAGAGTAAAAGTTTATCATGATAAAAAGCTTTTGAAAAAGGAATCTTCAGCCTGCTCAACAAGTTTTGTTATTTAAGTCTAGATTGAGATGGTTTCCAGGTAAGTTGAAATCTAAGTGGTTTGGACCATTCATCATCAATGAAGTTATGCCACATGGAGTTGTGATATTGGAGGATCATAAAGAGGACATGGACTGTGAATGGCAACAAAATCAAACACTACTTGGGTGGTGATGTTGAGAGGCTCACCATTGTTGTCCAATTGCAGGAAGTCTGAGCGAAAACAAGGGTGTCCAACTTAAAAGATGTTAAAGAAGCGTTCCTGAGAGGCTCACCATTTGTTTTAATTTGTGTCACTTGAATTTTATGTCTTATGTTTCTAAATTATATTTTGGAACTTCACTTTTGAGTCTTTATTGGAAAAATATCTTTTTGAATGTATATGTTTCAATTTGTAGGTTGAGTTATAGTTTTAAATATGTCTATGTTTAGTGTGAAAATGTGTTTTAAATATTCAGGTGTTTGTGTAGTGTTTGTACATGTTGTCTATTTCTGTTAATATGTTTGTAATTTTGTATGTTGATGTGTATAATTGGTTTTGGTGAAACTTGAGTGTTTTTATAAAAGATTGTAGATTTGTAATCTTGAGTTTTAAGTTGTGTGTTGTTGAAACAATTGTAATTGAATTTTAACATGAATGGAAGCATTTAGGGTGAGATTTAGGAAGAAGTGGTCAACTGATTTTCTACTAAAAAATTACTTTAAACTTGCCTGGGCGAGTAGATGTCAGTTTTGAAAAATAAAACAAAGGGGTGAAATCTGATTTCACCCCACTTCAAATTCACTCTTCTTATTCTCTAAAAATTTGAAAACCCTCTCCCTCCTCCCAAATCTCGCCCAAGCCATCATCCATTCATGAAATTCATCTTCTCTCACACACCACTCTATCCCATTCAAGTAAGTTTCTCATTTCCATCATTTTTTTATTGCAATGTTCTTTGTTTTGTTTGTTGTTTTGTTGCTTTTCAATGAGTTGCGAGTTGGGTGTTATTTATGCATGAATTGATTAATGCTCAAATTTGTGGTTGTTCTGCGTAGTTCCTAGTCCTAATGTTTGCTCCCTACATGTTTACACATCATGCTTGCACATTATAATTCATTTATACATACTTTTACATGTGCACACCAACTGTTTGATAAAATGTCTTAATAGTCAGTTCATGTTTTATTTTGAATTATGAACGAATGCTAATCTCTAAACATGTTCAGACATTATTCTAGGTGTTAAGTCAACTTAGGTTTTTAGCTTGAATGCCAAGAGTGTTAGCTAATCTTGAATTGTCAAATTTCCTTGGATGCAAGTACATGAGTTGTTCTTTGAAAGCTTAAGTTGTTTGGACTGAATTGGGATAGCTTTTTGGACTAAATTGTTGTACCAGGGTGGGTACATTGCACATGAATTGCTCTTTGAATGTTGAATTTTTATTTCAGAATGATGAAAACTGAGTTGCTGATTTATATGGTGTTTCGAGCTGAACAATTAATGAAAATACACAAAAATTGACTTATTGGTTGCTATAATAGGGAAAACTAAAAGTGAAGTGCATTTTTGTTTAGCGAAAAATGATTTTTATGCAAATTTCAGTTTGGATGTGAGTTTGTTGTTGATGGCTTCAAAGAAACTTGTAACTAAGAGGGTCGGGAAAACCATTATAGGAGAAGGATCTGGCACATCTCCATTTGCAAATTTTGTTTTTGATGGACACAGATTTCGCAATACAGAGCACCAACGTTGTTTTCAGTTAATCAAAGATAGGTCCTTTCTCAAGGAAAGAAGAGTCCAACTAGCAAAGGGCGATTATCCAGAGTTCACTAGGAGGAACTGGAGACAACTTGCAGAACCAATGCCCAAATATGACCCTGAGTTGTCTTAGAATTCTATGCTGATGCTTGGCCTATTGACGATGGAGTTACTAATAAGCGTTCCAAAGTGTGGGGACAATGGATCCCTTATAACATAGATGCAATCATCTAGCTTTTAGGGAATCCATTGATCTTCGAATATGGACAACAATATGAATATAGTTCAAGGAGAGACAAGACTACAGGTTTTGATGGAGAGGTAATAGGTCAGTTGCTTTGCTTCCCAAGTCGTGACTTTGTTCATAGCTGATGCAATCCTACCCCACAGTGGCATTGGATAGAAGACTCGAAGAAGATTGGGCCAGAGATGCAAGAGAAGGCCCTAGGGTTCTCATGAGCCTTAGGGTAGATTTCGGGCCCATGGGCTAAGTATGAGCCCACTTATCTTTGTACATATTAGATTAAGGTTTCATTATTTTTGGACCTTGTATTTAGGGCTTCATAATATAGGTAAGGTACCCTAGAAATGTAGGATTTTTCAGCCCTTGTATTTTAGGGCACCTAGACTAGTTTTTGTATTAGGGGTAGTTTTGTAATTTCATACGCATTAAGTGAATATTTGATGTGTGTCGTTGCAAATAAATTTAATTGAATTGGTAGAAACCCAATCCAATTAAATTTTAGAGGGAGAGGTGAGCATTTGTTTGCTACACCCATTGCCACATCATATAGTCACACTTTGTGCATGTCCTTCATGTTTTACATGTCTCATGACACCTAAGCGCACTTAGTGGAGAATCTTGGACTTGATCTTGGATTAGTGGACTGAACCATAGATAAAATTCACTAATCATAATTAATGAAATTTTGGCTCCAAAATTTGGCTCCACAAATTCAATTTCAAATTCAAGTGAAATTTGAATAGAAATTCAAATTTCCTTCCAATTTTGTGTGACACTTAGGCTATAAATAGAGGCCATGTGTGTGCATTTTTTCAACTTTGATCATTTGAGAATTACACTTCAAAGTTCAGACCTCATTTGAGGCACAAAATTTCGTGCTCCTTTTCTCTTTCTCCCTCCCCTCATCTTCTCCTCCTTCAAGCTCTTATCTATGGCTTCCTATGATGGTGAGATTCTTCTTGACTCATCTTCTCCTTGAAGTGGCGTCTCCAATCATCTTCCTTCTCCATTTTGTTGCCATTCATCTTCAAGAAGCAAAGAACTCAATTGATGAAGAAGATACAAGGCTTACAAGCTCCACATGGAGCTACGTCAATAGCATGGCGGGAAGCGATTGCGGATCATGCAAACAAATATGGCCACTCTTACTCAAATCTAGATGACCTTTCTCCTGAGTAATATTCTTCCAAGTGATCATAACTCTAATCTAAATCTACCAAAATGTCAACTAGTCTACAATTTCATGGAGCAAATGAACGTTTATGTGGCCCAATTGATTTCAGACACCTTCACCAGTTTTTCATAACAGAACCTCTTAGGCTCCAACTGAAACCAGAAAAATCAAACAAAGAATTGGGTTTTCCAGCTTTAATAAGAGGTCTCTGCAAGTTCTATGGAGTGTCGGTCTGATCGAGGCCGTACCCGAATCAAATAAACATTAAAAATGCAGTATCTAGGAAGTGATCCTAGGTCGTCTCCCCACGAGCAATGGTCAACCAAACGTTCAAAACAGATAGTAATAAAACAGTAACAAATTGGGGGGGGGGGGGGTTGTTTGTTTTTGTAAATTAAACAGCGAGCAAAATTTAATTAGAAAATATCAGAATTAAAACACGTTGTTTCCCCTTGATTCACAGGCAAGTCTCTTATCCTAGGTTACGAGAATTTATCCTTAATCAGTTCAACCACTTAATCCAACCCTAAATTAAATTACTAAGCAAAATTTAACATAAGGCTATCATTATGTGATTAACCAACACATACACCGATTAATCATGAACGAAACTGATCATTAAGCATGAACATAAATTAAGCGCAGAGACAATTAATCAAGCACTAAGCATGCATGGATTAATAGCAACAAATACAGAGTAATTGGTGAAGAGGAAAAACTGATCAGAATTCAATAGTAATAATAAAACCTCAAAGAGAGTTGTGCTTGATCGTCAAGAGAAAACAACGCTGGAGACTTAGCCTTCCATTAATCAGTAGAAAACGAAATTGTAGATTGAAGCATAAAACGAAAATTGCATATTGAAGCAGAAAATGAATTTTATTGCTACGTGAATAGTAAAAACTGGAATTGCAAAACCTAACATTATTCTTTCTCTCAAAATGAAAAAGAACTCCTAAAACTAGAACCTTGGTGCTGTTATATAGGTTCTCAGCCCCAAAGCTTACAAATCTTTTTTTAATTCCAAGCCCATAAATAAAATAAAATCTGGACAAGATAAGATAAGATTTGATAAAATAAAATCTAGATAAGATAAGATAAAATCTAGATGAAATAATATCTAAGTGAGATAAAATCTGGATAAGATAAGATTTGGTAGAATAAAATTGTCTGCTCTCTTCAAGTCCAAGCCCAATTCTGAATTCAAGCCCAATTGCTTATAATTCTCCTGAAATTAAATTAAAAACACAAAACTAGTCCAATAGGCCCAAATGATAAAAATGCATAATTAATTTGACAATTAAGGCTAATCAGTAATTAAAATGGTGACAAAATGGTTAAGAAATAGGAGAAAATGATGACACATCAAATCCCCTCACACTTAGCCTTTTGCACTCCTGGGCAAAATCAAAAAGTAAAGCAAGGAACAAATCTAGAGACATCAAAGAGAAACAAACAGACACAAAAACACTTACATATTTCTCAATGAATCTCAAGGAATGAAAAGAATGGGTAACATCTAACACTTAAAGAGTTAAAGAATCAAGGCCATCATGAAAATCATCCAAGCATCTCAAACATGGCAAGATAGTCAATCAGCTCAAGAATGAAAAGTGATAAAGCCTCACAAGATATGCACTTTATCTCTCAAGTGTCTAGGCTACTGTTTACTCTCAGAGCACCAATGAAAACAAACACCACATAGACTTGGCAAGACTCTAAAATTGACAATCACATCACAAACACATGCACATGAGGATCAAACGGTCTTTTAAGGTTGTAATGGGGCCAAGGACAAGGTAGATGAAAGTATGGGATAATAGCTAAAACCCAAATGAATAGAGGAGCAATGGGAATAAGTGGGAAGTAAGAAAAAGTAGTAAACCCCAAAACCAAAATTACAAATTAAGCTTTAAAAAGTAAACCCAAAACAAAATCAACCAAGTCCTCAATCAATCCAAGTCTTCAAACCAAGACCTCATTTATTCAACTTCATTCTTTTTTTATTTTTTTTTGTATTTTATTTTTATTTTTTTTAACGTGAACAGTAGCAAATGAAAGCATTTGAAAAATAAAGCAACAATTAGGCAGTGTATGTATACATCATCAGGCATGGCCAATAAAAACATATCATCCAATGAAACATACCCCCCTCACACTTATTCCCAAAACAATTCCAAAGCTCCAAAATTCCTTAAGGGTAGGGTGAAATCATGGTTTTTCACTTAAGACTTGTAATGAGCTTCAAAACAAAGAAAGAGGAACATAGGCTCAAAGGGGCTATCAAAGGAAATAATTCAAGGTAGGCTCATTTGGCTAGAGGCTTATAAGAACAAAATGCCTAAATTATCTGCCAACATGCATGGGAAGCAAGAAGTATCAACAAGAGTCAAGCCAAGGCTATTGTGCAAGCAATCAATGGGGCAAAACACACCGAATAAAATAGATGATGATGGCTCAAATTCTCACTATGGGTAAATCTATCACTTTCAATTCGAACTTTCAAAACTAACTTGACATGTAGAGAAAAACAAGGGTTTCAATTCACAAATGCCAAGAAACTCCTATTTCAAAAACAATTACCCATTATCTGTACATAACCCAAAATTCAAAGAGGAACATGCAATGTTGTACACAAAACATAAAACCAAAATAACAAAATTAACCTAGAAAAAAAACTAATAAAACTAAACTAGAATACCCAAGTAAATTTAAAGAACAATCTTCCCCCCCCCCCCCTCCCTCACACTTAAACAACACATTGTCCTCAATGTAGCATAATCATAAGATCAAGAACAATCAAAGCAATCAATAAATTTAGACAAGTGCAATAAAAGTAAAGAAGGAGACAGAAAAAGAAAACTCCTTAAGTCATGGCGGAAGAGAAGTAGGGTATCCACTAAGCAGGGATTTGTGAGGAATGGTTTCAGCCGGTGTCCATTGACCTTAAAGCTCTTATCTGTGGATTCACTTTTGATCTCAACTGTACCGTAAGGAAAAACATTAGTCACCACAAAAGGACCAATCCACTTTGACCTCAACTTACCACTCATGAGTCCGAGCCTAGAGTTATACAATAAAACTTTCTGTCCAACCACGAAGTCCTTCTTAGCTATCAAGCTGTCATGGAACTTCTTGGTCTTCTCCTTGTAGAATTTGGAATTCTCAAAGGCCTCTAAACGGATCTCATCTAGCTCACTTAGTTGCAACTTCCTTTCCTCTCCAGCCTGATCAATAGAGAAGTTGCAGGTCTTCACAGCCCAGTAGGCTCTGTGCTCTATCTCTACAGGAAGATGACATGCCTTGCCAAAGACAACCCGATAAGGAGACATTCCTATGGGTGCTTTGTAGGTAGTCCTATGGGCCCAAAGAGCATCATCTAGCCTGGTGCTCCAATCCTTTCTGTTTGGCTGCACAATCTTCTCCAAGATCCTTTTTATCTCCCTGTTTGAAATCTCAGCCTGCCCATTAGTTTGGGGGTGGTATGGTGTGGAAATTTTGTGCATGACCCCATACTTTTTTAGCAGGGCATACATGAATCTGTTACAAAAATGGGTGCCTTGATCACTAATGATGGCTCTAGGGACTCCAAACCTGCAAAACAGATTAGATCTAACAAAATCCACAACAACCTTAGCATTGTTAGTTCTGGTGGGTTTGGCTTCCACCCATTTTGAAACATAATGAACAACAAGGAGAATATAAACAAAACCAAAAGAGACAGGGAAAGGCCCCATAAAATCTATACCCGAGACATCAAACACCTCACAGAACAACATGGGCTGTTGAGGCATTTGTTGTCTCCATAAAAGTGAGCCGCCTGCTCCCTGACAAGGCTCTCTGTATGCCAAGATGGCCACCTGGTGCGGAAGAATGACAGAATTGCAGGACCGAGTCAATCTCATGGTCTGGAATGCATCTCCTAATAACCTGGTCACTGCACAACTTCCACAAATAGGGGTCATCCCAAATATAATGCTTAGCATCGCTCTTAAATTTATCATTTTGAGCTTTAGATGCTAAGGGAGGAAAAATAGAAGCAACCAAATAATTCACAATATTAGCAAACCAAGGAGTGGGGAAAGAATCAGAAATACTATACAGAATGTACAAATGGTCATCCGAAAAATCATCCGAATGGGTGAGTCCTCAGACACACGCTCAATCCTAATCAGATGGTCAACCACGAGGTTCTGCACACCACTCCGATCACGGATCTCCAAATCAAACTCTTGGAGCCAAAGCATCCACCTGATCAATCTAGGCCTTGATTCAGCCTTCTTCAATAGGTACTTTAGAGCTGCATGGTTAGTATAAACAATAACACGAGTACCAAGCAAATATAAACGAAATTTTTCAAGAGCAAAAACTATCGCTAATAGCTCCTTCTCTGTGGTAGTGTAATTTGCTTGAGTAGTATCCAAAGTTCTAGAAGCGTAGTAGATCACCTGAGGCAGCTTATCAATCTTTTGAGCAAGGACAGCCCCCAATGCGTAATTGGATGCATCACACATTAGCTCAAATGGGGCTGTCCAATTAGGTGTCTGAATGATAGGGGTGGTAGTCACCGCACGCTTGAGGCAATCAAAAGCCTCTTTGCATTGGTCATCAAAATCAAACTCCACCTCCTTTTGCAGCAGATTGGATAGTGGGAGGGCCACTTTGCTAAAATCTTTGATAAAGCGCCTGTAAAACCCAGCATGACCAAGAAAAGAACGAACCTCTCGCACGCAAGAGGGGTAAGACAATTAAGAAATAACATCTATGTTTGCAGGGTCTACCTCTATGCCCCCACTTGAAATGATATGCCCTAAAACTATACCTTGTTCTACCATGAAGTGACATTTTTCAAAATTCAGCACAAGGTTAGTTTCAATGCATCTATTAAGAACTCTATCTAGACTATCCAAACATGCATCAAAAGAGGATCCATAAATAGTAAAATCATCCATAAACACCTCTATTTAGCTCTCTAAAAAATCACTGAAAATGCTAAGCATACACCGCTGGAAGGTACCAGAGGCGTTGCATAGGCCAAAGGGCATCCTCCTATAGGCAAAAGTGCCAAAAGGACAGGTGAATGTGTTCTTTTCTTGATCCTCAGGAGCAATATGAATTTGTAAATAACCAGAAAAACCATCAAGAAAATAGTAATGAGACTTACCTGCCAAGCGCTTAAGCAATTAATCAATGAATGGTAAGGGAAAATGATATTTTATGGTTACCTAGTTCAACCTCCTATAATCAATGCAGACTCGCCAGTTGTTCTGCACTCTTGTGGGGATAAGCTCATCCCTTTCATTCTTAATTACTATGAGGCCTGTCTTCTTAGGAACCACTTGGACTGGACTCACCCACTGGCTGTCAGAAATGGGGTAGACGATTCCAGCTTGTAAGAGCTTGGTCACCTCCTTTTTCACCACATCTAGAATGACGGGGTTGAGTCGCCGCTGTGGCTGCCTCACTAGCTTAGCTCCATCCTCTAAAAGTATCCTATGCATGCAGGTAGATGGGCTAATACTAGAAATGTCTGCTAAAGTCCATCCAATGGGCTTCTTTTGCTTCTTGAGAACTAGCAACAACTTCTCCTCTTGCTCAGTAGCAAGGGAGACAAAGATGATCATTGGAAATTTTTCCTTGTCCTCCAAGTAAGCATATTTGAGGGTTGTTGGTAAGGGCTTCAACTCTGGTGTGGGTGATGGCTGAACAGTGGGAGAAACTAGGGTAGGAGAAGAAGAAGGTTCCTCATCCTGTACCTCATAAAGCAAGTCAGAAGTATATGTACTTCCGGCAACATGGTTAGTGCATTTTGACTCTAAAAAATCAACATCAAGAGGTACAACACCCAGAAAATCAGAACCAGACTCAAATTCAGATTCATTCTCAGCATAAAAATCAGATACAGGATCAAATTCAAACTCAAATTCAGATTCAATGCATAAGGAATGACAAGTATGCAGATCAGATAAAAATGGATGTTTCCTACCATGAATAACAAAATCAAAATCAAAACATATAATCATCAACAATCTGATCAATTATCTCAGCACGAAAAACAGAATGATCCTCAGATGGATGTTTCATGGCATCAAGAATGTTAAAATGAACAACAATATCACCAAATTCCATAGACAATGTGCCAGCATAAACATCTATCTTGGTTCGGGTTGTTTTCATACATGGCCTGCCTAAAATAATTGGAACTGAACCATGGAAAAATCCCTCTTCCATATTAAGAACATAAAAATCAATAGGAAAAATAAGTTCACCAACCCGAACCAACACATCCTCTATGAAACCTGCGGGGTAAGCAACACTTCTATTTGCCAAATGAATCACCACAACTGTAGATTGCAAAGGTCCAAGAGATAAAGAATTGAAAATGGACAGAGGCATGACACTAACTGATGCTCCTAGATCTAGCATGGCATTCTCAAATTTACTGTTCCCAATAATGCAAGGTATACAGAAAGTACCTGGGTCCTTACATTTCTCAAGAATGTGAGGAACAAATTTACCTATCAATGCTGACACGTTTCTGCCCATGCTAATCCTTTCATTGCCCTTGAACTTCCTTTTGTGGGTGCACAGCTCCTTTAGAAACTTGGCATATCTTGGAATCTGCTTGATGGCATCTAGCAGAGGTATGTTCACCTCTACTTTTCTAAAGGACTCCAAGATCTCCTTTTCCGCTTCTTCCATCTTTTTGTTTGGAATTGCTCTAGGTGGGATTGGAAGAGGGATAGGAGGCTGCTGTAAGTCGAAATTACTAGAAGAAGGTCCACCTGCATGAAAATTTTTGTTAGGAAGCTTTCTCTTTTGTGCAACTATCTCATCCTCTTTTTCAGGTGTAGAAGGAAGCCTAACAGGTCCAGGTGCAGGTGCTGCTACTGGTGGAGGCACTTGAATTTGGTTGCCAGACCTCAAGGTGATGGCACTCACATTTTTCGGATTTTGCACAGTTTGTGAAGGCAATTTGTCAGAATTTTGGGACTGAGCTTGGTTCATCTGAGTAGCCATCTGCCCCATCTGATTTGTCAGACTCTGAATGGAGGCTCTTGTCTCTTGCTGAAATTGCATATTCTGGATGGTCATTTGCCTCACTAACTCTTCTAAGGAAGGCTGAGGAGGAGCCTCAGTTTCTTGTTGTCTTTGTTGTGACTGCTGCTGCATTGGAGGAGGAACATATGGCTTGCTTGGACCAGCAGCATTCTGGAAAGGAGGGACAGGCTGTTGTTGTTGTGGAGGACTTGTCCATCTCAGATTTTGATGATTCCTCCAACCTGGATTGTATCTATTGCTCGAAAAGTCATAATTATTCTGCTGTTGTTGGTTTCCCTGCTGAGGAGGTCTATTATAAATGTTTGCAGCATAAGCTTCAGGTTGCTCATTGACTCCAGATTGCTGTAAAGAAGGACAGAGATCTGTATGGTGATCTGCAAAAGAACATAGACCACAGACACTTGCAACAGGTGTAGATTTTTTATTCATGGAAAGCTGAGTTACCAGGTTGACCAAGGCATCAAGTTTTCCTTCAAGCTTTTTATTTTCAGTAGATGAAGATGAATTCGTGGCCATCTCATGGACTCCTCTAAGAACAATAGCATCATTTCTTGCACTGAATTGTTGGGAGTTGGAAGTCATCTTCTCAATCAAATTCCTAGCCTCAACAGGGGTCATATCACCAAGAGCTCCACCATTGGCAGCATCAATCATACTCCTCTCCATGTTGCTAAGTCCCTCATAGAAATATTGAAGGAGTTGCTCAGAAATCTGGTGGTGAGGACAGCTTGCACACAATTTCTTAAATCTTTCCCAGTACTCATACAAGCTTTCTCCACTAAGTTTCCTGATGCCTGAAATGTCTTTTCTGATGGCGGTGATCCTAGATGCAGGGAAGAATTTCTCCAAGAACACCCTCTTAAGGTCATCCCAGCTGAAAATAGACCTGGGAGCAAGGTAGTATAGCCAATCTTTTTCCACTCCCTCCAGAGAATGAGGAAAAGCCTTTAGAAAGATATGATCTTCTTGGACATTAGGGGGCTTCATGGTGGAACAAACAATATGGAACTCCTTAAGATGTTTATGAGGATCTTCACCTGCAAGACCATGAAACTTGGGCAACAAATGTATTAGTCCAATCTTGAGAACATATGGAACACCCTCATCAGGATATTGAATGCACAAGCTTTCATAAGTGAAATCAGGTGCAGCCATATCCCTAAGAGTCCTCTCACGAGGTGGAGGTTGAGTCATGTTCTCAGTATGAAAATTAGTAGTTGAATGCTCAAAATCAAAATATTCAAAATCACCAGCAACAAAATACTCAAAATGCTCACAATGCTCAAAATGCACAGAATGATCAGGATGCACACTATGCCTAACTAATCTATGAAAGGTTCTATCTATTTCTTGATCAAAGGGTTGTAAATCACCTGAATTGCCCCTAGTCATGCACTATATGCAGCAAATAAGGTGTTTCTCAACAAGCACCTAACAAGGGGGTAAAACTACAGCTATACTCAAACGATATCCAAATGAGCTGAATTTTTGTGAGGAACACCCAAAAATCATGAAAATATAGCACAAAAATTTTCAAACAAAAATTCAAAGTCTAACTATGAAAACTACCTAAGCAAAGTTTAGAAAAATAGGACAATAATACTTGAAAAAAAAAACTTTGTAAACGGCTGATTATTCAAGTTTAAAACGACAATGGACCTTAGGTCAATTGCCACGGCATGGGAAACTTTCTTCTACCCCAAATGCATATATAATAATAGTCATTCTGATACCCGAAACAAAAGTTATGGCCGTTTTAAGTTTTGCTAAAAACAAGTTCCCAAATTTTTTATCTCTCTCAAATTCAGTCACACCAAATGCTCCTGGTATTTTTCACACAAAATATGGATCAAAAGAAACTACCACACAAAAAATAAGCCAAAAATAACAACTTTAACTATCAAAACAAAAATCGCTAATTAAATTGCAAAATCAATCGCTAATCATTGTTCACAGCAAAACACAAAGCTGAAACAATCGCTAAACAGGGGATGCAACTGGAATGCAAAACAAAACGCTACACAAAATAAGATAACTAAACACTATTATGAACCTTTGGCCCACTGCTCCCCGGTAACGGCACCAAATTTGATCGAGGTCGTACCCGAATCAAATAAACATTAAAAATGCAGTATCTAGGAAGTGATCCTAGGTCATCTCCCAACAAACAATGGTCAACCAAACGTTCATAACAGATAGTAATAAAACAGTAATGAATTGGGGGGGGGGGCGGACAGCGAGCAAAATTTAATTAGAAAATATCATAATTAAAACACGTTGTTTCCCCTTGATTCACAGGCAAGTCTCTTATCCTAGGTTACAAGAATTTATCCTTAATCAGTTCAACCACTTAATCCAACCCTAAATTAAATTACTAAGCGAAATTTAACATAAGGCTATCATTATGTGATTAAGAAACACATACACCAATTAATCATGAACGAAACTGATCATTAAGCATGAACGTAAATTAAGCATACAGACAATTAATCAAGCACTAAGCATGCATGGATTAATAACAGCAAATACAAAGTAATTGGTGAAGAGGAAAAACTAATCAGAATTAAATAGTAATAATAAAACCTCAAAGAGAGTTGTGCTTGATTCTCAAGAGAAAACAATGTTGGAGATTTAGCCTTCCATTAATCAGTAGAAAACGAAATTGAATATTGAAGCATAAAACGAAAATTGCAGATTGAAGTAGAAAACGAATTTTATTGCTACGTGAATAGTAAAAATTGGAATTGCAAAACCTAAAATTATTCTTTCTCTCAAAACAAAAAAGAACTCCTAAAACTAGAACCTTGGTGCTGTTATATAGGTTCTCAGCCCCTAAGCTTACAAATCTTTTTTTAATTCCAAGCCCATAAATAAAATAAAATCTGGACAAGATAAGATAAGATTTGATAAAATAAAATCTAGATGAAATAAAATCTAGATAAGATAAGATAAGATAAAATCTAGATGAAATAATATCTAGGTGAGATAAAATCTGGATAAGATAAGATTTGGTAGAATATAATTGTCTGCTCTCTTCAAGTCCAAGCCCAATTTCGGATTCAAGCCCAATTGCTTATAATTCTCCTGAAATTAAATTAAAAACACAAAATTAGTCCAGTAGGCCCAAATGATAAAACTGCATAATTAATTTGACAATTAAGGCTAATCAGTAATTAAAATGGTGACAAAAAGGTTAAGAAATAGGAGAAAATGATGACACATCACGGTCACACTAACCAAACCCATCCGACCTCCCATCAACAGATCATTCATTAAAAAATATTGCATGCCAAGGTAGTTGTAGCAACCAAAGCAGTTTCAGCAGCCTCAATCAGCAACAAATGCTCCACCACCACCACAACAACAGCCATCATTGGAATCCATCTTAGCACACATACAAAGGATGGAACTCTAGATGCACACAGACATGTGTCATTTGGCTGATCAACAGGCAGCCAACCACAGGGGTCAGATGTAGTTGAATGACAACTTCTACCATTATGCACTACACCAGCATCACCAGGATCCTAATCCTTACCCTTGGCCTACTCCAGAGCAATTTAGAGCTACTATTAAATGGCCTAGAGGCGGGCCTATTTTTCAAGAGGAGGTAGGTCCTGCAGGTGAGAAAGGTCCTATAGATGACCAAGGGGATGCGCATGACCAAGGAGGAGGAAGAGCAGATGAGGATGAAGACATGGCAGATCATGCTGATTATTTCATTGGAGAAGACTGACCTCTTTAGCCATGATCATCGTCAAAAATTCGTGATTTTTTCTTTATGTTTCTTTATTGATTTGTATTAAACTTCAATACTTTATTATCTTATTTACTATTTCGGATTTTTGCTTAGATATTTATGTGTTTTTGTGATTTTGACTATTTTATGCCTGCACTTTGATATGTGTACATAAAGGTTTCCCTCATTTTGGTAGAACACATTACTGGATAATTTTGTTCTCTTAGCGTAGTTGCAGAATATATATATATATATATATATATATATATATATATATATATATATAACTTGTTTTGGGAGTTAAACCAAAAAAAATTCTTGGACATAACATGTTTTGGAAAGAATCAGCAGCCGGTGATTTTGAAACTTGCTTGTGATTTGGATTAGAACACAATAGAGTGATTTTTGGAAACATTGAGAATGAAAAACAATGAATGGCTTTACCTTTTACTTAATGAATTCAAATGTTTTTCATGGACTTGATAAAGAACAACTTTCAAAACACTGATTTGATTTGAACATGGAAACAGGCCTTAAGCTTTAGTGATTGTGTGCAACCAGAGATTTTACGTTGAGTGTCCTCACTAATATGTTCTACAGTTGATTTTGCATGAATTTCTAATTTTCATAGCATAAGATGCATGGATATGATTTAGGCATTCTTTCTTTCTTGTACATTTTAAGTCACTGGCCAAAAAGCTATCCCAATGTATATTGGTTTACCATTTGCAAGCCCTTTGAGCCAAACACTTGATATTTTGTTTGAACACTAACCTAGGATAAATTCTTCCCACTTTACCTTAGGTTAGGAAAGCAAAGGTGATTTGTTAGGAATTTCTATCATTTGGTGGCTAATGTGATGTAAATATTTTGTTTTTAAATGTGGTTATTCATGTAAGTTAAATATTGTATAGAAAAGAAAAAGAAAGAAAAGAAAAAACAAAAGGGGAACATGTTCTTTGTGAATAAATAAATGTCTAAATTATGTACATTATGTTATAAATTGTATAAAGTTGTTGTAAATTTTATAATTTAGGATTTTGGTAGAGGAAGTAGTGATCACTTGGTTGAAAATGGAAGGGATAGGAAGTGATGATTCATTTGAGTTGCCAACTTATTTTTATGTTTGCTCTCTTATTCTCAAGGTATTTTTGAATATCCAGAAAAATCATGATTTCTTTCAAGCCAAGCCCAACCCTAAAAGTCCTAAAGAGCCATGATGATTATGTACTTTATCTTTGATTTGATGGTAAATGAATTGCAAAATTGATTTATGGCATATCAGCGTTGGAATTGAGATGAAACACTTGCTTGTGTGAATTATACACCTTTGAGAGGTTTTCCTTTGTTTGAGTGAATCAGGTGTTTTCTCTGATGTTCTTTAGAAACAAAATGTGAATTAATATTAATCTCATTTGGTTATGTGAATTTCATCTTTGTGCTTTCATTTCTCACTGTTGAGTGTTTGAAAAAAGTTGTTCTAATCACTTTGGAGGTTGATTCTTTACAAATCAAGTTCATAGTTTATGGTGTAGAAACATTGAAACATTTTTATTATACTTATACTATTCTTATTCGCAGTTTTCTCTCTATACTTTGCTTGAGGACAAGCAAGATTCTTGGTTGGGGGGAGTTGATAAGTATCATATTTTAGTTATTTTTGGGATTAGAATGTTAGCACTTATCTTTTGATTTTAGTAGTTTTATTATGAACTTCCCTTAATTCCATTCGTTTTATATATTGTACATTTATAAATGTTTTTGTTTAAATATGGAAGATTCATCCATGGAATTCTTATGTTTTGATGGTTGTTTGTTGGATCAAAAAACCAAGCCAAGATGAAGAGAAAAAGGGTCATTTTTGAAGAATTTTAGAGTGTCACTCGCCTAAGCTAGCAATCAACTCACCTAGGCTAGTGAGATTACTTCGGCTTGAAGGAACCAACTCACCTGGGCAAGTTAGTCTGCCACCTCTTGGACTATTTCATTTAAAAGACATGCAAAATGAGAAACTAGAAGGTGTGGTGTGCAAAAACCAAAGGAAGAAACACAAACAAAGAGAGAGAAGAGACAAAAGTGTGGCTGGAACTATAGAAAAGTGATTGGAGATTGCATCCTTTATCATTTCTTCTATTGATCTTGTGCTCTACACAATGATTAGTTAGTTTTTCCAAAGGATTGGATGTAATCTTCGTACCCTTATATATCTCTTTTGATATTTTATATATGAATCTTTTCTACTCATTACTAGTGATTTCATTATATTCCTAATGCTTGATTCTATTTGGTCATTAGTTTCATGAAATTGGATTTTAAGTTTGACTCAAAAATACTTGTAGAATTTGAACTAAATGAATTTACTCTTTACGTTACGTTGCTAAGAATAGAGCATAACGTTTTGATTGCAAATAGCATGAGATTATGATTATGATGTTGGGATATTTATTTCACATGCGAGGAATCGATATTTGGTAAATATTCTTAGGATTCTCGAATGTGAGGGATCGATTTGGGGTGATTCAATGTGTGCATAAGTGATATTAGAAAATGATTCATATGTATTAATCTTATTTGGATAATGAGGGTATGAACGATGAAATCTAATCCTATGTTTCTCTTGAATTAATTAAATCCATTTTACTTGTATACGTAATTTCACGTATTTTTGACACACTAATTTTGTTATTTCCGTTATTTCTGTTATTTTCGCTACATTCATTATTTTCGTTATTTTCATTAAACCTATGAGATTTAGATTAAATTTGTTGTACATAACTATTGAATTGTTTATTTTTATCTAGAGAAACTAAGTAACTCAAGTCCATGTGGAGATGATCTCTTTTATAAAATATGTAACTTGCGTCGACATTGGTACACTTGCCAATAGTCTAACAGGGGCGAGAACGGGCCCAATGGTATTTTTACCATGAGTTACCTAGCCTGTGTGGAGCGAGAATGGGCTTACTATGTGTGATGGTAGGCTGAATGGAACCACATGTGTATGAATGTTTGGGACATGCATCATAAATGTTCATATGTTTTTAAGTCGGACGATGTGGTCGAACTTACCGGGGAGTGCATGAATGAGTTGAAATGAATGTGGGTATCTAGTTTGGAATCTCTGTGTGGCTCATGTCGATCCCATGGATTGGAGTATCCTTGCAAGATTGGGTAACACTAACACACTGTCGGCAGTCTCGTCTCGGTAAGAGTGTAGTAATGGAATCATGTGGGTTTGTTATTACATGTCTTCTCAAGCTTCTTTCGCAAATGTTTTATTGGTGCCACATGCATATGAGAAGAAAGAGAAAGTAACATCATACTTCATATGTGCATTTTTGTGAATTGTCTAACTTGTTTGGTTTATGAAGTGGATGTCATGTGTGAATGATTCTATCCATAGTTGTAATAATATATGTGTATCTATATGTTGAATTGTTGTAGTGACTTGTAATGGGATGGGATGTATCTCTTTAAGGGGATGATGAGAGATGTATCTAGAATGACACTATGTGAGTGTAGGCTATAATGAATATTGCCTTTTAGCATAGATTGATGGAAGGTGAGTGTTTGGAAGTAAAACTTGAGTAAGGAAAGTGGATTTATCGCGCGCACTTGACAGAGAGAGAAAGAGAGAGTTGTAAAATTAAGTAACTTAATGTTTAAAGAATGAATCTCAATATATTAGTGAAGATGAACTAGTGCGGTAAGCAATTACAAGGGATATGTTAGAAGAAAAGTTCATGATCAATGGATGTAGACCCAACCATAGGAGTGATAGAGTTTGATAAATACATAGTGACGGCACATCCATGAGAGAAAAAATGGATGAATGGTTCGAGTAGGAGAGTTTAATCCAACCTTAGCATCTTAAAGCATTCATTGAAACATTATGTCTCACCATTTAAGTTCTCTCCTTTTCAGAAAACTAGTGATGGTGCGTGTCATTGGAGCATGGAGCCTTATCATGGAGGATGTAGAGTAGTTATTTCATATTTCTATGTATTTTCCTTATATGTTTGTATAATGTAAGTGTTATGAGAAACAAGTTGTATTTATATTTGTCGCAACCTACCCTTCGGCGGGAGGGTGAGGCGTGACTCGCAGGCGCGTGTTCCAAGAAAGGAATATGCGTGGAGTCGTCACCAACATTTATTTGAGGAAAACGTCGGAAAAATTGGAAAAGACGTGATCTACGAACTTTAAGTGAAAGGTTCGGGAGTGGTATTTACGCACGGGGAAGGTATTAGCACCCCACGCGTCCGTCACAAGAGACGACAGCCTTTAATCAAATGTGCAAATATGACTTCAACTTACGTTATCTTCCCTTTTATGTTCTTATGTCTTTTTTATGCTTTTTTATTTTTATCTTTTTTTGTGGTCGACAAGGGCGTTTCCCTTTGCTCCTACGTATTCCTCAATTGTGATGAGAAAATCAAACCTACGTAGTTCTTTTGTGAACAAAGTGTTTTGGTTAAGTTATTTTTTTATCCTTTTTTGCAAGATATGTTTTTATTGAATGAAAGCCCATTTAAGGCGTTGGACCATTAGATAATCTTTTGATTCTTTTGAAAAGTGAGAAAACATTAAGGCATTGGACCATTAATGATTTCTTTATTTTTGAAAGAGATAACAAAGTTACATATTGATTTTAGGCTTTTTAGAAATCTACATTTAACCAATAAAAGCGGAAAAGACCATTTCAAGGCATTGGACCTTTGAAAATGGCTTTTTTAGGCGTTGACCAAAAGTTTGGTTTATGAATTGATTTTAGCCTTAGTTTCACTTTGGTTATTAGTCAATTCAATTAAGAAAGAAAAATCCCAAAGAGAAACGTCCGATTGATTTTTTTGCTTTATTTTGTTGAAAGATATTTTTGATTATTATATTATTATTTTACCTCTTTTTGGTTTCTACCGTGGTTACGGCATGACCGAACGGTCGAATTTCATTTTAACAGAAATTAACAGATATTACAATTCAAATGATCGGTGGAAATTTATTTTATTTTTGATTAGGCGAGAAAATGACTTAAGTAAATGACAAAAGGACGTTAAAAGGGGATACGAAAAGTAAATGAAATGAAAATAAAGCACGTGAAAACAAATGAGGACCACTAAGGGTACATAGAATGAATTGAAAAGTTCGATTTCGGGAACTTACCAGTTGAAGACCGAAGAACGACGAAGAACGAACGAAGAACGTCGAAGAACGGTTGAAAATCTTCGCAAAATCACCCACAAAAACGTTACGGAAACGTTACGAAAGCGCCTCGGCTTGGATTTTCTTTACGGAAACAATTTTTTTCACTAATTTCAAGTGATCTCGAATTACTAGGAGGGCTGAACATTTTTTCCCTTCACTTCTCCCCCTATTTATAGGAAAATAGGGGAGAAGCTTGCCACCCAGCTCGCCCAGGCGAGCTAGGTTGCTTCCTCTAGAAGCAACCGCCTTCTGGAGGAATATTCTGGAAGGCCCAAGTGGGCCTGATTACTATTTGATCCCCATTTTTACTAAATACACCCCCTTCCTCTTTTTTGGTGACTCTTTTTCCGTAACGTTACGAAATTTTACGAATTTCGTAATGATGCTTGTTTTCTTTCTGTAATGTTACGAAACCTTACGGATTACGTAATCGTCCCTTTTCTGCCTTCCGGAACATTTACGGAACTTTACGGATTGCGCACTAACACTTCCTTTTAATTTCTGGCATGTCACGGAACTTCACGGATTGTGCTACAATGCCTTCTTTTGACTTCCGGCATGTCACGGAACTTCACGAATTGCCTAACGATGGGTGCCAAGTACCTCGAAGTGGTCAAACAAGGGTCGCATCCCAACAACGGATGGTCCCCAGACGAAATTAGGGTATGACAGTTGCCCCTCTTTACTTGCCTTTTATTGAAGATAAAAGGGAAGTAAAGATAAGACACTAATTTCGTTCAAGCGGAACATCATTCGGCCAGTGAACCTCCCTACCAGCGGAACTTGCAAAAATTTGAAAATGATCAGTACCGACACATCATCCTGATACTGTCGAATTTGTTCCTCTCGGTTGATACAAGACGCATAATGACCATAATTTGTCTCTGTGTGCCACCGGACACGATCGTCGCCGGATGGCGAAAAGGTGCGCAGAATGACCATAATTTGTCTCCGCCCACCTCTCAACTTACTGTTTTTGAATGACAAAGGGCGCAGAATTTGTCTCTACGCGTTTATCACCCAACTTGTGAAATCTGAATGACAAAGGGCGCAGAATTTGTCTCTGCGCGTTTATCACCCGCCTCACTGCTCCTAAATGATAAGGGGCGCAGAATCTGTCTCTGCGCGTTTGCCCACTCAGCTTGTTGTTCCTGAATGATAAAGGGCGCAGAATCTATCTTTGCGCGTTTATCCACTCAGCTTGTTGTCCCTGAATAATAAAGGGCGCAGAATCTGTCTCAGCGCGTTAACCCACTCAGGTTGTTGTTCCTGAATGATAAAGGGCGCAGAATCTGTCTCTGCGCGTTTACCCACTCAACTTGTTGTTCCTGAATGATAAAGGGTGCAGAATCTGTCTCTGCATGTTTACCCACTCAGCTTGTTGTTCCTGAATGATAAAGGGCGTAGAATTTGTCTCTGTGCGTTTATCACCCAACTTGTGAAATCTGAATGACAAAGGGCGCAGAATTTGTCTGTGCGCGTTTATCACCCCATTTGCCATCATGCTTTGAGTCTTATAGATAGCAAAGGAAAGTTTTAAACAGATAACCACTCGGGTATCTCCGTATGTCACGTGACTCCAGTGTCAGTATGACAGAAATTGTCTGCGCGGAAGATGACGTAAATCTCCGCGTGTCAACGGGCTCGTTGGCCGAGATTGACAAAGGGTGCAGAAGACGACGTTAGTCTCCGCATGCTATCATGCTTTGAGTCTTAGAGATAGCAAAAGAAAATTTAAATGGATAACCACTTGGGTATCTCCACATGTCACGTGACTCCAGTGTCAGTATGACAGAAATTGTCTGCGCGGAAGATGACGTAAATCTCCGCGTGTCAACGGGCTTGTTGGCCACGATTGACAAAGGGTGCAGAAGACAACGTTAGTCTCTGCATCCAATCATGCTTTGAGTCTTAGAGATAGCAAAAGAAAGTTTAAATGGATAACCACTCGGGTCCGCATGTCATGCGACTCCAGTGTCAATATGACAGAAATTGTCTGTGTGGAAGATGACATAAATCTCCGCGTGTCAACGGGCTTGTTGGCCGCAATTGATAAAGGGTGCAGAAGACGATGTTAGTCTCAGCGTGCTATCATGCTTTGAGTCTTAGAGATAGAAAAATAAAGTTTAAATGGATAACCACTCGAGTATCTCCGCATGTCATGTGACTCCAGTGTCAGTATGACAGAAATTGTCTGCGCGGAAGATGACGTAAATCTCCGCATGTCAACGGGCTTGTTGGCCGCGATTGACAAAGGGTGCAGAAGACGATGTTAGTCTTTGCATGCTATCATGCTTTGAGTCTTAGAGATAGCAAAAGAAAGTTTAAACGGATAACCACTCGGGTCCGCATGTCACGTGACTCCAGTGTCAATATGACAGAAATTGTCTGCGTGGAAGATGACATAAATCTCCGCGTGTCAACGGGCTTGTTGGCCGCGATTGATAAAGGGTGCAGAAGACGACGTTAATCTCAACGTGCTATCATGCTTTGAGTCTTAGAGATAGCAAAATAAAGTTTAAATGGATAACCACTCGGGTATCTCCGCATGTCATGTGACTCTAGTGTCAGTATGACAGAAATTGTCTGCGCGGAAGATGACGTAAATCTCCGCGTGTCAATGGGTTTGTTGGCCACGATTGACAAAAGGTGCAGAAGATGACGTTAGTCTCTGCGTGATATCATGCTTTGAGTCTTAGAGATAGCAAAATAAAGTTTAAATGGATAACCACTCGGGTATCTTCGAATGTCACGTGACTCCAGTGTTAGTATGACCGAAATTGTGGGGGCGGCCAACAAAAGCGAGGCTCTTGCTCCTACGTATCCTCAATGAGGAACTCAGACCTACGTAGTTCTGGATAACTTGTGAGACTAAAAATAGTCTCGGTGTTTTCTTCACTAAAATGCGAACATGCTTTAGTAAAGAGAGAAAACTTCCAACTAATCAGAGCAACATATGCTTTTTGGATGAAAAACAATGTGTCTACCGGGGAAGGGGAGTATGCTGATGAAATCTTCTCGTAACCACAAATGAGATTTTGGATGTTAGCATTTCATTTCTAAATGACCATTTAGAGGAAACATTGGGTTCAGCAAAAATAGAAGAAAATAACTCAAAGTGTATCAATCTCACACAGGTAAGTGTTTCATCCTAATTCCGAACCATAGGTATCTCATGACTTGATTTTGCAAATCATTTCCTATCAAATCAAAGATTACATGCGTGATCATGGATCAGTAGGACTTTTTCTTGGGAATGGGGTTTTTCTTGGTGGGAAATTTGGCTTTGAGTGTTTTTGGCCTTTTTCTTTTCTGTTTTTGTTTAGCACGAGGCGAACAAGTCACCGACACACAGGATTTTGGTTGGTAATCAAAGGGAGAGGACCACTTTAGGTCGTGGTTTCCTTTCTTTTCATATTTACTTTGGTGATAACTCTGTATTTATTCAGATGTCGTCTAGTCCAAAGACCTTTTTGTATATTTCTTCTATTTTCTTCCGATCTTTGATCGGGAATTTTCTTTCCCTTTTTTGCTTTCCCCCATTTCCCTTGATTGGGAATTTTCCCTTTTTGCATTCTTCTGATTCTTTTGATCGAGAATTTTCTCCTTTTCTCCTTTTCTCTTCTTTCCTTTTTTCTTTTTTTGTTTTCTTCTGAGGGCAAGGTTTATGGTGAGTTGGGACTTTGGCTCAAGGCTTGTAGAACGGATGGACATGATATATGTCAGGGTGTTGGTCTGGTTCAGGGATAAAAAGGGAATATCCCACATTATTTCCATGACACAAATGCAACAATGATGATTTGGAAATTTTATGCAAAACTAGTCATGCATGCACCCATGTGGACACTCAAGTGTGAATGTATGTATACATGATTTTGATGATGTCAAAGAAGAATCAAACAAGGCTACTTCAAATGATAAGCATTTGCTTCAAGAATAATTCAAGATTGCTTCAACAAACAAAGCCTTGTTTCAAGATTCACTAAAGACCAAGCCTTGCCTTCAAACAAAGTGCTTTCAAGACATGCAAGGCTCTGGTAATCGATTACCAGGAAGTGTAATCGATTACCAGAAGACAGGGTTGAGAAATAGCTGTTGAAAAATGTTTTGAATTTGAATTTTCAACATGTAATCGATTACCATATGTCTATAATCGATTACCAGCAACGGAACTTTGGAAATTAAAATTCAAAAGTCATAACCCTTCAAATTATAACTGTGTAATCGATTACATAAACATTGTAATCGATTACCAGTGCAAATTATTTAGAAAATCTGCCAACAGTCACATCTTTTCATTAGATTTGTGAATGACCATCAAAGGCCTATAAATAGGTGACTTGGGCACGAATTTTATGAGAGAGTTTTGATTGATCAAAATGTTTTATCCTCTCAAAAGATTGAGAGAGTTTTTCTTGGCAAAAATGTCTTATCCTCTCAAAAGACAATGAGAGAGATTCCAAAAGAACTTCGTTGTCAAATGCTCTCTCAAAAGAAATCCTTGACCAAACACTTGCAAAATCTATAAGGATTCTTACATGATCTTCATTGTAATATTCTTCTCTTGAAGAGAGAATTCTTCTTCCATTCTTCTTATTCAATGAGATTGGTTAAGAGACTGTGAGTCTCTTGTTGTAAAGGATTCCTGAACACAAGGGATGGGTTGTCCCTGTGTGGTTCAGACTTTGTAATGGATTTTACTAAGATAGTGGAAATCTCAAGTGGGTTGCTTGAGTACTGGATGTAGGCACGGGAAGTGGCTGAACCAGTATAAAATTGTGTTTGCATTCTCTCTTCCCTTATCTCATTTATGTTATTGCAATCAATTTTGCCTTGCATGTTTATAGAACATTATTAAATTGATTTTTGTTGCTTCTTCTGCATTCTAAGCCTATCCCTCTTAAGATTATTGAGGCCACAAGGGCCAACAAGTGGTATCAGAGCGGGATTCTTGTATAATGTTTAAAAACTTCAAGAATAGATATGACCTCATCCAAATTTCCATTTTCTGAGGAAAATTCTATCAATAGGCTCTTATGTTCAATGGTGAGGGTTATCATTATTGGAAAACCCGAATGCAGATCTTTATAGAAGCCATAGATATAAAGATATGGGAAGCCATTGAATTTGATTCATTTATTCCTACAATGGTAGAGAGAAATGCAACTACATAAAAAAACTAGAGAGGAAAGAAGATGATGATGAAAGAAGAAAGAAGAAGGTTACTCTTTAGCCCCAAAATGCTGAGTGCGATCAACTTGGGCACATGAGATTCAATTGTCCTGTGTTTAAAAGAAGAATGGAAAAATCCGACAAGATGAATTTCAAAGAGAAGAAAGAAAAGAAAGGATGTATCACTTGGGAAGATAATGTCATAAATTATTCAAGTGATTCAAAGAAGAAAATCATAAGTCTGGGTATCATGATGAAAGACTATGAAAATGGAGAAGAGCAAAGTCGATACATTGATAGCAATTTCTCCAAACACATGGCATGCAACAAAGTTTATTCATATTTCTCCCCAAGATAAATGAATATGTGATTTATGGAGACAACAAATGAAGGCTTCATTTCTCCCTAAGAAAAGTGAATATGTGATATATGGAGACAACAAACAAAGGCCACTTGATCAACAACCCCAACAAGTAATATCAAATGATACCAACAGGTCACTTGTCTTTGATTGATTACTTTTGATGTTTATTTTCTACTTGAGTTTAGACTGTTCTTGATGATTGTGATTGAATTTGATTTACTGTGTTTGATGATTGATTGATCGTGTTTTTTGATTGATGTGTTAGTTTTTGCTTGATTGATATTCAATGTTTGTTAGTTTGATTGATTGATTATATTTTATAATTGATTAATTGTGGTTGTTGATTGTTTTTTATTGAGTTTTGATTGTCTTTGATAATTGTTTTTTATTGTGTTTTGTTGATTGCTTTTGATTGTATATTTGATTGATTGTGTTTTTGATTGATGTGATACTATACTTGTTTTTGCTTGATCAATATTGAATGATTGGTTTAATGCCTTTTGGTATCACTTGATTCTAATACATTACAACAAGTGGTAACATTTTTCTCCTCTCTATTCATGATTTGTTTTTTATGTTGACAAAGAGGGAGAGAAAGATAAAAGAAAAAATAATAAGAAAAAATTATCTATTTTTTATGAGACAACTTTTTATATATGAAAAATATGAAATCTTCAATTGTCTCATATAAGCAATCATTGTAAAACCAAGGGGGAGTAAACTATATGCAAATAGATATTTTCTTTGTTGTTGCTCCTAACCTATAGGTGGTTGTCATCATCAAAAAGGGGGAGAATGTAAATCATGAAGATTTTGATGAAATCAAGAAGAATATGCTTGAGAAAAGGGGAGATGTAAATCATGCAAGCTTTGATGGTGTCGAGAAGAAATCACATGTTTGTCATCATCAAAAAGGGGGAGAATGTGAATGTATGTATACATGATTTTGATGATGTCAAAGAAGAATCAAACAAGGCAGCTTCAAATGATAAGCATTTGCTTCAAGAATAATTCAAGATTGCTTCAACAAGCAAAGCCTTGTTTCAAGATTCACTAAAGACCAAGCCTTGCCTTAAAACAAAGTGCTTTCAAGACATGCAAGGCTCTAGTAATCGATTACCAGGAAGTGTAATCGATTACCGAAAGACAGGGTTGAGAAACAGCTGTTGAAAAATGTTTTGAATTTGAATTTTCAACATGTAATCGATTACCATATGTCTATAATCGATTACCAGCAACGGAACTTTGGAAATTCAAATTCAAAAGTCATAACCCTTCAAATTATAACTGTGTAATCGATTACACAAACATTGTAATCGATTACCAGTGCAAATTATTTAGAAAATCTGCCAACAGTCACATCTTTTCATTAGATTTGTGAATGACCATCAAAGGCCTATAAATAGGTGACTTGGGCACGAATTTTATGAGAGAGTTTTGATTGATCAAAATGTTTTATCCTCTCAAAAGATTGAGAGAGTTTTTCTTGGCAAAAATGTCTTATCCTCTCAAAAGACAATGAGAGAGATTCCAAAAGAACTTCGTTGTCAAATGCTCTCTCAAAAGAAATCCTTGACCAAACACTTGCAAAATCTATAAGGATTCTTACATGATCTTCATTGTAATATTCTTCTCTTGAAGAGAGAATTCTTCTTCCATTCTTCTTATTCAATGAGATTGGTTAAGAGACTGTGAGTCTCTTGTTGTAAAGGATTCCTGAACACAAGGGATGGGTTGTCCCTGTGTGGTTCAGACTTTGTAATGGATTTTACTAAGATAGTGGAAATCTCAAGTGGGTTGCTTGAGTACTGGATGTAGGCACGGGAAGTGGCTGAACCAGTATAAAATTGTGTTTGCATTCTCTCTTCCCTTATCTCATTTATGTTATTGCAATCAATTTTGCCTTGCATGTTTATAGAACATTATTAAATTGATTTTTGTTGCTTCTTCTGCATTCTAAGCCTATCCCTCTTAAGATTATTGAGGCCACAAGGTCCAACATCAAGAGTCGAAAAAATTTTGGTCATGTGATGCTAAGGCTCATAATGCATTTTCTCTACTTTAGTCAACCCAGTGTTTCCAAAATATGTTCTTTTATCAATTTGTTCATTCATCCGAGCCTATTTTGGGTGTTCGAAAAACTTTCACAGCATTTACCCTTCAGGTGTATACACATTTTTTTCAGAAACTGGTTATGATCAGTGAATTCTTTCAAAGAAAAGTTGGAAGTTATCTCTTTTCACAAGCATGTTGTTTTTTAGCCAGACAACTTTTTATTTTTATTATTATTATCTTTTTTTTCTTCCTTCTTTTTCCTTTCTTACTTGCTCTCCTTTCCTTTTCCTCTTTTCCCTTTTTTAAGTTATTTATCTTTTGTTCATTTCCTCTTTCTTCTTTCTTTTTTCTCTTTTTCTCTCTGAAAAGGTCGTGCGGACGAGGCCGCACACTACCTACTTACGTCTAACCACAAGGTGAACGAAAAACGCACGAAAATGGTAAGTCACAAAAATGGTGACGAAATAACTGAGAGCCATAACGCCAAAAATTTCTAACAGAAACGAACAATAATGATAGTAACGTTAGTAATCATATGAACAAACCAGAAAATAGTAATGTCAACCACAATATGGGCAATAACAGAAAACGTTAATAGCAAACTAAACAAAACAAAAAAAACAGATATGTCAAAAAATGCGGTGACCTCGGTTACGTGGCTCCGCTTCCTCCCAAGAAATTGAGTAAATCTGTCATCTCCTCATCCATGTGGGCGTCCTCTAGACCGTCAGGAGCTGCTACAGGTGCCACCTCTGTCTGGTCCTCAGGCCAATCTCCGGGCCATGCGACCTCAGCCCTAAACTGATCTGGAGTAGGGCACGCAAAAGGAGCAAAACCCTGGCTCTGCTGACTGAGGCTGAGCTAGTAGAGACACTCATGGATCTGCACCTACCCCCTGTGGTTGGCCGCCTGCTGGCAAACCAAGTGGTGGAAATACCGATCCATGCCGAATGACCCAGCTAGATCATCCTGATGAGGTGGTGGTGGTGCGTCAGCGGCCTGCAGTGCATCACCCTGCGCCTGTCTAGGCGTGCAATACTTCTAAGTGAAGGCCCGGGTGATCGGCGGTCGAATCACCTTGCTAGGTGTGATGGGAACCCCGAACGATTGGCAGAGACCCGTGATCAACGCTGGAAACCCCAGGGCCCTGTTAGATTTATCTGGGTCTAGAGGGTGCCTGGTAGGTGGCATACCTGCAAATAAATAAATGGCGTCAGCGATCAACTGAGCCACATGGACACTCATCCGTGTCAGGATGGCATACACCAGCTGACACTTCGGCAGAGGGAGGTCGGAGTTATGATCGCTGGGCAGGATGTTGCTGAGCAGCAACGTCATCCACATATGGGTCAAGGTAGTCATGCTGGTGCGCATGATCCGCACCCGTCTCCCGGCAGCGGTCCGGGCAAAATCCTGACCTGGTATGCATAACAGCTGGGCTATGGCCTCCTCATCAAATCCATAGGCCTGGTTCCTTCTATGACTATACTCGCACTCCTGGCCCTCCTCTAACACTAGCGGGTCTCCCAGGAACTGGCTGAGGGCATCTGAATCAAAAGGAATCCATTGGCCCCTTACCCATGACCGCATGTCCCGCACGCCCTCCTCCGTGGGCCAAGCATTGGCATAAAACTCTAAGACTACATCTGGGTCAAACTTGACCATGGGAGTGATCAGCGACGTCCAACGCCAGCGAGCTATCTCTTCCTGGAAATCTGTGTACTCATTGTCCCTGAGCTGGACGCGTCTCTCTCGGTGGAATGACCATCCCTTGATGGCCTCGAAATGCTGCTGGTGCTCCGCACTCCTGAAATGATGGTTTTCGAACTCGGGAGCGGCACTAGTCCCTTCAGCCATGGCGTCCTTCCTAGATCTCTTTGCGGAAAGCTTTCTCGGAGCCATTTCCTGTGAGGACAAACATTTGGAAAGTTAGTTTACAAGAAAACACTTATTTTAAAGCAAAAACGGCATGCTAATCTTTCCGATTTAGAACAAACTTGTGCACACATTTCCTTAATGTAAAACATTTATGAACGTGCATATGCGTAAAATATCCTACTATTTATATCAACATACAAGGATATTCAAAACATTCTAGTTACCACACGTATATATTTTTTTGGAAAGAATACGTATACGCATGCTCAAGGTATTGTGTCAAAATTACATATGTTCATATCCTAAGTATTTTGCTACCACAAACTACCTACACACATTTGAAGTATTTTATTAACATACAAATTTTTTGTTGTTTCATTCACATTTATTTATACATATATGCACATTGGAGAGCCAATCTCACGTCATGCACACACTTGCATTTGAAAAGGAACTTTCATGCCATCTATATACACTTGAGGGGCAATTCCACATCATATATCCATTTTTGACATGGGTACATTTTTTTGAAAGGCTCATTATGCTACCTATCCACAAATATACATATTTTGAAAGGCATTTTTACGCTACCTATCCACAAATATACATATTTTGAAAGGCATTTTTTGCTATTCATTCACACTTTGCAAGGTATTTTTATGCCATATATTCACACACTTTGCAACGTATTTTTATGCCATATATATTCACATATATACATACCGTTGAAAGGTATTTTCCATGCTACCTAGGTGCAAGGTATTCCTCAGGGGGCAGCCAAATTTAAATTCTAATAAAAACCTCTCAAACATGTCCTAACATTCATGCCTTTTTACATTCAAAACCAAAATTTAGATTCCTAGGCATAAGTCATGCTTCCTTGCATTGAAATTAAAAGCTTGGGTTCCTAGGCCTAGAATTGCATTCGGGCACTCATTTTAAATCCTTCATGCTGTCCCTATATATATATATATATAAAATAGTCCCACAATCCCAAGCTTACAAAACCATGCTCATATGTCATTGAGGCATTTCACCGAGCACTTGGTGGGCGCATGTTTAGGCATGAATAGCAAGAGAGTGGGGGCAATGTGGCATGCCCCATTGCTTCATAGATTTGGGCATATTCACACAATTTAGAGCACCAAAAGAAGACCAAGATACATCAATAGAAAGCTAGAAAGCTCAAGAATGGGATACTTGATGGAGTGAGTAACAACACTAAGAATGGAAGCAAAAGCGCAAAAATGGTGGCCTAGGGGTGAAAAACCCTTAATTCCCGTGAGCTTTCTTTTTTGAATGGTGGGGGGAGTTTTTGAGTGCAGAAAACGTTCCCCTCCCCCTCTTTTAAACATTTTCGTACAGGGGTTGCTCGCCCAGGCGAGCTAACCTGTACTTTTGTTATAGGGAAGACATGAGCATGGCCCTCTATGGGTCGGCGTTCGCTTACTCGAACCCATTTAAGGTAGATTAGGCATCCATTATTTATTTTAAACAAACAACAGTAATAATTACTGTGAATTTAAAGGATACTAGGCTGCCTTGCAGCGGCGTTTTCCACTTGTCCCGAGCTGGGAAGGGATGACGATCTGTCGGTCGTGACCCTAGCCTCTATTTGCGTCCGTCCCTAAGTACATGAAAGTAGGAAACAACAATGTGTGGCAAATCGTGACCGCGTCGTCGTCTTACCTTGATTGGTTTATGCCTTTAACTTTGCCTCGACCTCTGATTGTGGCCTAAGACGATTCTACTCCTGTTATCACAAAAATATGCATGCGTATGTGTATGCATGAATGTTTTCAAATGCAATAATCTTATTTAGTGAAAGCTGGTTAGGTTCATTTTTGATTAAGCGCTTGGGGCACCCCATGAACTGAGCGAAAGGGCTCAGGTTATTACAAACTAACACATGGTTTAAAACCAAAGTGAGGGCTGAAGCCTCAAACCCATGTTCTCTTCTTTTAAAAGACTGTGACGAGAGATATACAATAGACGGGAATCCCTGGGGGAAACAAAGAAGACACACAAAAATAAAAGAACATGCAGCGACATCCTTAATTGCCCCAGATTCTAAGCATAGTATCGCTTGACAACATCAGAGTTCACAGGTAAAGGTAGCTCCTCGCCATCCATGTTGGTAAGCACCAGGGATCCTCCGAAAAAAGCCCTTTTCACAACGAAAGGCCCTTCGTAGTTCGGGGCCCACTTCCCTCGATTATCTTTAACAGCGTAGGACATCTTTTTCAGCACAAGGTCTCCCTCATGGAACTTGCGCAAGTGTACCTTCTTGTCGAACGCATTCTTCATTCTTTGTTGATACAGGCGCCCATGACTCACGGCCTTCAAGCGCTTACCTTCAATAAGGTTGAGTAGGTCATAGCGTGTTTGAGCCCACTCTGATTCTTCTAAGCTCGATTCTGCTAGTATCCTCTGGGAAGGGATCTCTACTTCAAATGGGAGTTCCGCTTCCATTCCATAAACCAAGGAATATGGCGTTGCCCCAGTAGAAGTTCGTACTGAAGTTCGGTATCCATGCAAGGCAAAAGGCAACATCTCATGCCAATCTTTGTATGACACTTTCATCTTCTGAATAATTTTCTTAATATTCTTGTTGGCTGCTTCCACGGCTCCATTCATCTTTGGCCGGTAGGGTGTGGAGTTGTGATGCTGGATTTTGAAATCCACACACATTTCCTGCATCATCTTGTTATTCAGGTTGGTGCCATTGTCAGTAATGATCTTCCTAGGGAGTCCATACCGACAAATCAGCTCCCTCTTTATGAATCTGACCACTACACTCCTCGTGACATTGGTGTAGGAAGCCGCCTCGACCCACTTGGTGAAATAATCTATCGCCACGAGAATGAAGCGGTGACCGTTCGAAGCCTTGGGCTCGATGGCCCCGATGACATCTATTCCCCACATGGAAAAAGGCCAAGGGGTGGACATGACATTCAGAGGATGTGGCGGAGCATTGACATTGTCCGCATACGCTTGACACTTGTGGCATTTCCTTACATGGACGCAGCAATCACCTTCCATGATGAGCCAGTAATAACCTGCCCTCAGGATCTTCCTGGCCATAGCATGCCCATTGGCGTGCGTTCCAAACGAACCCTCGTGGACTTCCTCGATCATGTGGTTCGCCTCTTTGGCATCCACGCATCGCAGGAGAGTCATGTCGTGGTTTCTTTTATATAGTATGTTTTCGCTCATGAAGAAACCGGCCGCCAATCTCCTCAATGTCCTTTTATCATTGTCGGAAGTCTCCGGTGGGTACTCTTTGCTTTCGACATATCGCTTGATATCGAAATACCAAGGCTTACCATCCCGTTCCTCTTCCACCTGGAAACAATGTGCGGGTTTGCCACGACACCAGAACTCAATGTATGGTAGATCCTCGTGCAGCATTAGCTGGAACATGGACGCCAAAGTGGCAAGCGCATCAGCCATTTGATTTTCCTCCCGAGGAACATGATGGAAGGAGATCTCATCAAAGGAATTAGCCATCTCCTTGATATAGGCTTTGTAGGGTATCAGCTTGGGGTCTCTAGTTTCCCATTCCCCTCTCAGCTGATAGATCACCAACGCTGAGTCCTCGTACACCTTGAGTAGCTTGACATTGGAGTCAATCGCTGCCTGGACGGCCAGGGCACATGCTTCATACTCAGCCATATTGTTGGTGCAGTCGAACCCCAGCCTGGCTATGAAAGGTATACATTGATTGCCTGGAGAGACCAATACTGCTCCATTGCCATGGCCTAGAACGTTAGACGCTCCATCAAACCACACGGTCCATTTGTCCCAGTCCTCGTCTATTTTTCCTCAAACAAGGTCATGATCTCCTCATCCGAGAATTCGGGATGCATGGGCTGATAGTCGTTGAGAGGCTGCTGAGCCAAATAATCTGCTAAGGCTCTTCCTTTTATCGCCTTTTGGGTGACGTAAACTATATCAAACTCGGATAGCAAGACTTGCCACCGGGCGATCCGTCCCGTAAGAGCTGGCTTTTCAAAGATGTACTTAACCGGGTCCATCTTGGATATCAACCAGGTGGTAAGGCTCAGCATGTATTGTCTCAGGCGATGGGACGCCTAGACTAAAGCACAACACGTTCTTTCGAGTAGGGAATAATTCATTTCACAGGCCGTGAACTTCTTACTCAAGTAGTAGACAGCGCGCTCTTTCTTTCTGGACTCGTCATGTTGCCCCAGCATACATCCCATTGACTCATCCAAAATCGTCATATACAAGATGAGAGGCCTTTCGGGTACCGGTGGCATAAGCACAGGAGGATTCATGAGACACTTTTTGATCCTCCCAAATGTTCTTGACAATCCTCATTCCAACGGTCGATTTGGTTTTCGCGTAAGAGTTTGAACAACGGCTCACAAATAGCAGTGAGCTATGATATGAATCTGGCAATATAATTCAAACGTCTCAAGAAACCTCGGACTTGCCTCTCGGTACGAGGTTCCGGCATCTCAAGGATGGCCTTCACCTTTTCGAGGTCTACCTCTATCCCTTTCTGGCTTACGATGAAACCTAGCAATTTCCCTGATTTGACCCCAAAAGTGCACTTAGCGGGGTTAAACCTCAATTGATACTTCCTAAGCCTTTCGAACAACTTTCGCAGGTTCACAAGGTGTTCCTCCTCGGATTTAGATTTGGCAATTATGTCATCCACATAGACCTCGATGTCTTGGTGCATCATATCATGGAACAAAGCTACCATAGCCCGTTGATAAGTTGCTCCGGCATTCTTGAGTCCAAAGGACATCACCTTGTAACAAAACGTTCCTCACAGGGTGATGAAGGTAGTCTTTTCCATATCCTCTGGCGCCATATTTATCTAATTGTAACCGGAGAACCCATCCATGAAGGAAAATAAAGTGAAATTGGCCGTATTATCCACAAGGATATCGATGTGCGGCAAAGGAAAGTTGTCTTTGGGACTTACCCGATTCAGGTCCCGATAATCCACGCACATTCGCACCTTCCCATCCTTCTTAGGGACTGGTACAATGTTGGCAACCCATTCTGGGTACCGAGCGACAGCCAAAAACCCAGCCTCAAATTGTTTCTTTACCTCTTCTTTTATCTTCAAGGATATCTCGGGCTTCATCCTTCTCATTTTCTATTTTACCGGGGGACACTCGGGATTTAGGGGTAATCGGTGCTGTACAATGTCAGAACTCAAACCGGGCATATCTTGGTACGACCAAGCAAAGATGTCTTGGTAGCCTCTTAGCAGGGCTGTTAATTCTTCACGGATGGGTGCGGTCATACCCGTGCCTATCTTTACTTCCCTTTTTCCACTGTCAGTTCCCAAGTCTACTAGTTCTGTCTCTTCTTGATGAGGCCCCATTTCTTGGTCCGAATGGACGACTATCCTTTCCAACTTCGGGGGAAGTCCCACATCCTCGTTCTCTTCATCTTCTGTTTGATTTTTTTCTTGCTCGAAGTCGATGGGCGGGTCCCAGGTATTAGTACCTTCGAGGGACTCGTCGTCGGATCTGGCATTTTAAACATAAAGAAGTAAACATGCAAATGGATGAGAATGGGTAGAGACGCAGGAACAAATGAAGAAAGATCTTTGTATTATAGATTTAGGAACAAAAGACACAAAGCCTTAACAAAAGAAAACTCTAAAGCCTAGGCCCAACTGTAGAGCTTTTAAAGCCATAAAAAGTTTTACATTATGCTTGTCGCGTAAATGTCCGGGTGCTCCTCCACTCGCCAATTTCCTAGTCGAAAATCAGGAGGGCATGGTTGTACCAAATCCGACCCACTTGGGGCATCATCTTCGCATATTGCAACGATTTGGCCTTCGTCCCTTAGACCCACGCTTATAAAGTTCCTACTTATGTGGCAGGGCGGGCTTCCTTCGTCTTCTTGTCTTAATCACGAGCTTTGACTTCTGCTTTTCCTTCCCGCAATGCTTTTCCTTATATCTGCCTGTGTGGGTTTGTAGCCTAACCCAAACTTCCCACGATTTCCTTTGGCGCTTATCAGGCTAGTTATGCCGCCGTTGTCCTTGCCTAAACCTATTTCGGGCTCGTAACCATTCCCCAACATTACCCGGGCCACCATTACTACCGTATCTGACAGGCAAGGTTTCCCAGAGAAAGAATCCACAGAGGAAATGCTTAACACCTCGAAAGACTGGAAAGTGGTTTCTAATGACTCCTCCGCGGCCTCCACACATGGCATAGAGGATGGGAACCTCACCAAGATGTCTTCCTTGCCCGATACGATAACCAAATGCCCTTCCACTACGAACTTCAATTTCTGGTGGAGCGTAGAGAGAACGACTCCCACCGAATGCATCCACGGGCGTCCCAACAGGCAGCTATAAGGGGGTTTAATATCCATTATTTGAAAGGTAACCTGACAGGTGTGAGGGCCTATCTGTACCGGGAGGTCAATCTCTCCCCTAACCTCTCAGCGGGTGCCGTCGAAGGCACGAACTACCATGGAACTTGGCTTTAGATGGGAAGCATTAAACGATAATTTCTCCAAAGTGCTTTTGGGCGTCACGTTTAAACTGGAACCATTATCGATGAGCACCTTGGCTACAACGTGGTCCATACACTTGACCGATACATGCAAAGCCTTGTTATGCCCTCTTCCCTCGGCAGGGATTTCTTCTTCGGCAAAGGCGAGATAGTTGTTGGCGGTGATATTATTGACGAGCCCTCCAAAGCCTTCTACAGAGATATCTTGGGCCACATGGGCTTCGTTCAAAACCTTTACTAGCAAAGCCCGATGAGGCTCCGAGCTCATGAGTAATTCCAACAGTGAGACCCTGGCCGGGGTTTTGTTGAGCTGCTCAATAACCTTGAACTCACTCTGCTGAATTATGCGGAGAAACTCGCTGGCTTCCTCTAGCGACACCTCCTTCTTGCCATAACCACTCCTTTTCTCCGGAAGACCTTTCATCGGAATATCCTCATTCGGAGTGAGGGGCATTTTATCATCTTGTTCTTCCACTACCTTTGCCTTCCCCTTGACGTTCGTGGGCTGAATTGGTAGGTCGGGGGGCGCAAACACGCGACCGCTGCGGGTCACACCGCTCAGCCCCGTGATATTGGTTACCTTGGCCGACAACGAACTGATGTCGGTGGCTTCTTCTCCCTTTTTGTTCGGAGGTGTGTACCTCCATGGGACTGCGTGGCTGTTTTGGTATGGGAAAGGGACAGGTTTAGCTGCCAAGGGGTGTCGGGGCTTTTGCAAAGCCGCGCCCTTAGTGAAATATATCACCAAAGGTTTAGGCCTTCCAAAACTTCTCTCATCCACGGACTGCATACATATATGCTGCTCTTTCCTCCCCTCATCACCGACTTCCAGTCGGCCTTGATCTATCATTCACTGCAACAATTCCTCTACTGCCAAACATGTTTTCATGCTATGTAGCTCGCCGGGATGCAACAAACAAGAATCCTCTTTATGCCCACCGTGGGGAATCACTCCTCCCTTTTGTAGGGCCTCAAAGATAAACCTCCAAGGGGTTGCCACGTCCATTAAAGGTTTAGACCTGCGCGGCCTATCTGACTCAATGGCATTAACCGCTCCCCCTCCATGATTGGCGAGCGGGTTGGTTTTCACATTGGGCCGATCCTCTTGAAATGTCAGTCATCCAGCATCTATCAAATGTTGGACCTTGTATTTAAGGGCCAAGCATTTTTCGATGGAATGCCCTGGGGTATTCCCATGGTACGTGCAAGTTGCGTTAGGATCATACCACTTTGGGAAAGGGGGTTTGAAGATCTTCCCGGGAGTTATTACGGCCAGTTGGTTGGCGATGAGGGACGGCAAGAGGTCTTCATACGTCATTGGGAGGGGTGAATTCTGGAATTGGCCTCGGGGGAAAGTTCCTAACTGCGTTGGAATTGCCGGCCAGGCGGGTCGTGGTTGGAGTCGGAACTTGGGGGGCCTCCCTCTGGACGGGTGCCTTAGGCTGCACGGGCGCTGAATTAGAGGAGTTCCCGGCGTGAGCTGATAAGCTCGGATGATGTTGCGCGTACTGATGTGTACCATGAGATGTCTGCGAGGGTTTGACCCATGCGGGTGCCGAAGTGACGGCGTGGGCATCTCCCTCCTTCCTTTTTGCCCCAGTTGCTCCAATTCTTTTAACATTGGCACTTGTGGAGGAAACATAATCAAACTTCCCTCTTTTCAACCCTACTTTGATTCTTTCCCCGGTGAATACTAGGTCCGCGAAGCTGGACGGCATGTAGCCTACCAACTTCTCATAGTAAAACACTGGCAAGGTGTCTACCATCATGGTGATCATCTCCCTTTCGACCATGGGAGGGGCCACTTGTGCTGCCAGGTCTCTCCACCGCTGTGCGTATTCTTTAAAGGTCTCACCTTCCTTTTTGAACATATTCTGTAGCTGAGTGTGATCGGGAGCCAAATCGGAATTATACTGATATTGCCTTAGGAAAGCAGTAATCAGGTCCTTCCAAGTACGGATGCGGGAAGCTTCCAGATTAGTGTACCAAACAACCGCGGCCCCGGCCAAGCTATCTTGGAAAAAGTGTATTAATAGCTTCTCATCCCTAGAGTGCACGCCCATCTTGCGACAATACATCTTGAGATGGTTCTTGGGACAAGTCGTCCCTTTATACTTGTCGAAGTCCGACACTTTGAATTTTGGGGGGATAACAACATCTGGTACCAAGCAAAGATCCGTCATGTCTGCGAATGGATAGTCACCAAAGCCTTCAACAGCCCTCAATCTCTCCTCGAGGAGATCGAGTTTCCTTCTTTCTTCGGTCGTCGGGGGTGGTCCTTCTGTGGTCAAGATTATTGGTTGTGCTGTGAGGTTGGGCTGAGGCAAAGTGTTGGGTGCCGGCCCCTCGACGGGGATCGGGGGGTAGAACTCGACATCCCTTTGGGCATACTCTTGATGATCTTCGTGGACCTCGTCGGGTTGTCGAGGAGGCTCCCCTTCAAGGATGGGAGAAGAGATATGACCCGCATCATCTTGCATGACTGGCGGCGTGTAATTAGGCGACAATCCATAAAGGTAAGCTGCTCGGTTGTATCCCAAATGGGGGTTGCTGTTGTGCCCCAGTGTGTTCCTTCCTCGTCCTACCGTATTTGGGGGAGGATGGTGCGCGGTAGCTAGGAGAGTTGGGTCTGCTTCGGCAGCCGAACTGACAGCGGCAGCGGTGGCCACGTTTTTCTCCATGAGTTGCCTCATTCCTAGCATGGCCTCCATCATAGAAGCAATTTGTTCTTTCAAAGCCGACATGTCGGCTTTCATCTGTTCCTGTGTCTCCTCTTGGTCACCCATCGTTCTAGATTTGGATCTGGTGCGATAGGGATGCCTTGTGGCGCATTTAGTTATGGTGTTTTTCCTAGAAAAACCAAACGTGAGGAGTAGGTAAAAATTATGAATGCATGCTAGGGATAGAATGCAGGGGTGATTTGATTCGCACTGACTTTTGGAGTAAAAATATGGGATGAACTCATTTTATTCAAAAAGTTTATAACTAGTCAAGATCTGAGTGACAATACAAGTTCCCTAGCGGTTCCTAATTATATGGGCCATTAAATCTATCATATGTTGACAATAGTCGAGAAGTCCGTGGATCTCCTCAGGGGCGGAGTAGGTGTTCGCCATTGCTTTGGCCTTGGCTAGCAAACGGGGAAGTTCTTGACTCCCGTTCAAGGTAAGAGCAAATCGGTCCATCCACATGGTTGCCTCTTGGTGTAACGAGTCGATCACCCTTCCTCTAGCCTCCTTTTCCGCGTACACTTGGGCATACTCGTTCGCCACCCTATGCTCGTGGGCCATGGCTAGACTTAGTTCTTCTTGGTACTTGGTGATGATAGCTAACATGTTGGTCTTTGTCTCGCATAAACGCTGAGACAAGTTTCTTTTGGACCTTGAGCAAACGGCTAACTCTTCTTTTAAAACCATGCTATGTGCTTGTGATCAGTCTTTCTCTTCCCTTCGAAGCTTGAGCTCACTGTTGCTGCCCCACAACGCTCCACGGAATTTGTCACGGTCGTGCTCTTCCTTGCGAGCCCTCATGGTTTCTTGTTCAAGGTCTTTTGCGGTAGCTGCATTTTCTTCTCGTAACCCGGCACACTCTTTCCGGACGTCTGTAGCGACCAACTTGAATTTTTCTTTAGCGAGTCTCGCTTTTCCTAGTTCGGTTTTCAGAGCTTGGACTTCTTCATCCTCTTCCGAAGCTTCGAAGTTCTCTTCGTTGATAATCTTTAACTTGGAGAGCCAATCTAAACCTCGTGTACGAACTTTTAGCCATTCATGATAACCACCAATGATGCCATTATGAATGCCCCTAAGTTCTTTATCTTTCCTTAACGGGCTTTCCCACGCCTTATGGACTCTTTGTATAACCTTGAAATTTTGCGCGCCAAAATCTCTCACAAGGAAAGGAGACATGCTTTCTTCCATCGGTGCTCCCCTCATGGGGTACCCTAACTGTCTTATAGCAAGTGCGGGATTGTAGTTAATGCAACCCCTCGTTCCTATCAACGGGATGTTTGGGTAGCCCCCACATGAGGAGAGAACTCCTTCCTTTCCTTCTTTCCATCGTGGAAACCAGTTGACTGTTCTGCCTCCATTCCCAGCCAAGTGTTGGTCCCAATCTACTCTTCTTTTTTTGACACACGAGCGGTGGCTTCGGAGCGGACATGGATGCCTCATGTCTTGTTGGAATAAGTGTGAAACCAACCATACACAGAGAGCGGGTAAACAACAGATGATCTGTGCACTACTTTTTTCGCACCTTTGGTCAAATGTGTCAAATAAGTCCGCCAAGACAGCTACCACCGGGCTCTCTTTGCTATGGTGATATGCAAGGAAAGCATCAATTACGGCTAGGTCCACCAAACCAACCACGTTTGGAAAGAGGACAACCCCAAAGATTAGCAATCCTAATACATCCATAAACGGGACCCACTCCTCTTGATTCGCCATATCCTTCGCCTTACCTTCTAAGTACTTTCGTGGTAGGCCCACTATGCCGTTTTGAGTTTGCTTTACGCGGTCCAATCCTCTCGCCGAATCCCTGACCACAATTGCAATTTTGCTCAAGGAGGGAAGAAACCCGGAGAAAAGATACGGTTTCCTTCCCCTAAGAGGACATCCTAGAATCTCCTCAAATTCTTCAACGGTCGGTACTAATTGGAAGTCTCCAAACATGAAGCATCTCAAGGGCTGGTCATAGTATTGGGTGAGTGATGCAATGGCTTCTGTGGATATCTCTGCTATGGTCAAATCTAAGATCTTTCTGTACGCCTTGCGGAAGGCTTGCATTTGGAGAGGTCCCATCAATCGCCCTAACTCCTTAATGCTGGTGATATCTAGGCCCTTAATCTTGACTTGATAAAACCTTTTGCCAGTTTGATTTGTCCCCATGTTTACTAAAGTCAAACAAAGACCCGGTGCGAATCAAAACTCCGACATCTATCATGGGTGGAATGGATGAATGCATGAAGGAATGCACATGTCACAGATGCAATTTATGAATACGGGAGCCCGGGAAATTGTCTCCTTCTTAGAGACAACGTCTTGGGGTAGCAAAGTGCCCAACGTATGTATTTAAGAAGGTGACACGGACCCTCCGTTGGTTTGCCCAAGAGAGGGGATTAAGACGGAACCCACGCATGATGCATATGCGAAAGGTACAATACGGGGATGTACATAGTACGACAATATTCACAAACAAATATAAGCTAAAGGGTACATGACACTTATGCATGGCAGTGGAAAAATGGCACGCAGCGTGTTTGCTCCGTGCCCCTATTTAAGGGACCTATATGGGAGATAGCAAAAAAGGTTTTTAGTGATAACCCCCAAGGTGGTCATATCTCTCTTGATGGTCTCTAGAGGTATCATCCTCTTCGAAGAACATACTGCAGTAGTAGGGACTACTAGCTACAATATGTTTCCAAAGAGAAAAACTCTAGATGAGGGTTCACTGTAATCAAGCAAGTCGGAGACCTAGCATGATCACAGATTCACCTCCACTCCTTATGTTCCCACGAACCCGGGTATAGGGCCCTTTTTCAACTCACCGTGTGTGCAAATAGTGTTGGTGTTTGTGTGCATCAAATGAATAAATATTTACCTCATGCATACATTTTAAAATGCACTAAAAGCATCAAAGAGTTATATACACAAGAACATAAGAAAAATAAAGGGAAACCAACAAAGGAGGATGTCATGATAAAACATTGCACAAGATTAAATGGCCTAACTCTCAAAAAAATAGTCCCCAGCGGAGTCGCCAACTGTCGCAACCTACCCTTCGGCGGGAGGGCGACGCGTGACTCGCGGGCGCGTGTTCTACAAACTTTAAGTGAAAGGTTCGGGAGTTGTATTTACGCACGGGGAAGGTATTAGCACCCCACGCGTCCGTCACAAGAGACGTCAACCTTTAATCAAATGTGAAAATATGACTTCAACTTATGTTATCTTCCTTTTTTACGTTCTTATGTCTTTTTTATGCTTTTTTATTTTTATCTTTTTTTGTGGTCGACAAGGACTTTTCCCTTTGCTCCTACGTATTCCTCAATTGTGATGAGAAAATCAGACCTACGTAGTTCTTTTATGAACAAAGTGTTTTGGTTAAGTTATTTTTTTTATCCTTTTTTGCAAGATATGTTTTTATTGAATGAAAGGTCATTTAAGGCGTTAGACCATTAGATAATCTTTCAATTCTTTTGAAAAGTGAGAAAACATTAAGGCATTGGACCATTAATGATTTCTTTATTTTTGAAAGAGATAACAAAGTTACATATTGATTTTAGGCTTTTTAGAAATCTACATTTAACCAATAAAAGCGGAAAAGACCATTTCAAGGCGTTGGACCTTTGAAAATCGCTTTTTTAGGCGTTGACCAAAAGTTTGGTTTATGAATTGATTTTAGCCTTAGTTTCACTTTGATTATTAGTCAATTCAATTAAGAAAGAAAAATCTCAAAGAGAAACGTCCGATTGATTTTTTTGCTTTATTTTGCTAAAAGATATTTTTTATTATTATATTATTATTTTACCTCTTTTTGGTTTCCAACGTGGTTACAGCATGACCGAACGGTCGGATTTCATTTTAACAAAAATTAACAGATATTACAATTCAAATGATCGATGGAAATTTATTTTATTTTTGATTAGACGAGAAATGACTTAAGTAAATGACAAAAGCACGTCAAAAGGGGGTACAGAAAGTAAATGAATGAAAATAAAAGCACGTGAAAACAAATGAGGACCACTAAGGGTACATAGAATGAATTGAAAAGTTCGATTTCGAGAACTTAACGGTTGAAGACCGAAGAACGACAAAGAACGAATGAACAACGTCGAAGAACGGTTGAAAATCTTCGCGAAATCACCCATGGAAACGTTACAAAAACGTTACGGAAACGCCTCGGCTTGGATTTTCTTCACGGAAACAATTTTTTTCACTAATTTCAATTGATCTCGAATTACCAGGAGGGTTGAACATTTTTTCCCTTCACTTCTCCCCCTATTTATAGGAAAATAGGGGAGAAGCTTGCCACCCAGCTTGCCCAGGCGAGCTCGGTTGCTTCCTCCAGAAGCAACCGCCTTCTGGAGGAATATTCTGGAAGGTCCAAGTGGGCCTGATTGCTATTTGAACCCCCATTTTTACTAAATACACCCTCCTTCCTCTTTTTTGGTGATTCTTTTTCTGTAACGTTACGAAATTCGATGCTTGTTTTCTTTCCGTAATGTTATGAAACCTTATTGATTACGTAATCGTCCCTTTTCTGCCTTCCGGAATGTTTACGGAACTTTACGGATTGCGCACTAACACTTCCTTTTAATTTCCGGCATGTCACGGAACTTCACGGATTGTGCTACAATTCTTTCTTTTGACTTCTGTCATGTCACGGAACTTCACGAATTGCCTAACGATGGGTGCCAAGTACCTCGAAGTGGTCAAACGAGGGTCGCATCCCAACAACGGATGGTCCCCGAACGAAATTAGGGTATGACAATATTATATATGGAATCAAGTTGTAATTTATTTATTTATATGTTATCTTCTGCATAAAATTGTGTAAATGTTTTAAGTTTTTGCATCTCTAGGAATCTTAAGCTTAGTTATGGTGTGATACCCTTAGGGTGTTAGAATAACAACTTCTTAGATGATTGGTCAATGGAGTTTGACACATAAGGAACAGTGGAAAAGGAATTGTTGAAAGAAAACTTCTCTAAGGATACTATTGGGAAGAAGTTGATATGTGGTGAATTGTTTAGAGAAGCAAAGATACACCAACAATTCTACAAAAAGTGTTTGTTGCACAAAGTTGGGTCTAAAGACTCTATTATAGAAATCCATAGATTCATTTTGTTTCACCTAGTGGAGGGCATTCTTTTCGACCTTCCACACACCATCTACATGAACATCTCTAAGAACTTTAGAAGGACGGGAGAATTTGAAGACATTACTTATGCTACATTGCTGAACAAACTTCTCTAGACCTAGAGTGTTGAATCAAGTGGCCTCAGAATAACTAAGAAGGAGGGGTTGAATTAATTATTCCTAAACCTTTATAATTAAAAATTTACTCTTCTAAGGCTTTTACTATGTTGTTAAGTAAATGAAGAATAGAAAAGAAACTTAACCAAAAGTAAAAGCGGGAATTAAAGTGCACAGCGGAAATTAAAAGAGTAGGGAAGAAGGAGACAAACACACAAGAGTTTTTATACTGGTTCGGCAACAACCCGTGCCTACATCCAGTCCCCAAGCGACCTGCGATCCTTGAGATTTCTTTTCAACCTTGTAAAAATCCTTTTACAAGCAAAGATCCACAAGGGATGTACCCTCCCTTGTCCTCTTTGAACAACCTAGTGGATGTACCCTCCACTAGAACTGATCCACAAGAGATGTACCCTCTCTTGTCCACAGTCAACAACCCAAGTAGATGTACCCTCTACTTGTACCACAAAGGATGTACCCTCCAATGTGTTAAGACAAAGTTCTCAGGCAGTTAAACCTTTGAAACTTTGTGAATGGGGATACAAAAGAATTCTTAGGCGGTTAGTCCTTTGAAATCTTTTGTATATGGGAAAGGGAAGAATCAAAAGAATTCTCAAACTGTGTCGTTTTGAATTCTTTGACAAGGGAGAAGGGAGACACAAAAGAATTCAGGCGGTTAGTCCTTCGTTCTTTTGGAAAAGGGAGAAGAGAGACACAAAAAGAATTCAAGCGGTTAGTCCTTGGCAAATTCTTTTTGGCAAAGGGAGAAGGGAATGAAAAAGATGAATAGCACAGTTTTCAAGGTTTGGAAAACCAGAAAACTTTGGAAAGCTTTTGGCAAAAGGAAGAAGAAGAAGAAGTTCAAAGAGACTCAGAAATCAATTGGCAAAAGTTTGTTGTCTAAAGAATGAATTGAAAAGATATATTGAAATGCAAATCAAAGCCTTGCTTTTATAGACTCTTCAAGTCTAGTCAAGAGACCATTAGAAGAGTTATAACCTTTAGAAAAACTTAAAAACCATTTGGAAAATTTATAGCTTTTAGAAAAACTTGAAAACTATTGAAAGAGTTACATCTTTTGATTTTGTTCAGAAACTATCACTGGTAATCGATTACCAAATCAATGTAATCGATTACACAAAGCTTTTTTGTGAAAGGATATGACTCTTCACAATTTAATTTGAATTCCAACGTTCAAACACACTGGTAATCAATGACCAAATCATTGTAATAGATTACAACATTTTTTAAATCAATTGGAACGTTGTAAATTCAGTTGAAGACTTTTTGAAAACCATTATGCTACTAGTAATCGATTATAACAATCTGGTAATCGATTACCAGAGAGTAAAAACTCTTTGGTAAAAGGTTTTTGAGAAAAATTCATGTGCTACTCAGTTTTTGAAAAAACTTTTTAATACTTATCTTGATTGAGTCTTCTCTTGATTCTTGAATCTTTAGTCTTGAATCTTGAAACTTGATTCTTGATTCTTGAAATCAAATTTCCTTTTGAACCTTGAAGTGTTCTTGATTCAATCTTGAACTCATTCTTTGATTCTTGAGATCATCATCTTTGTTATCATGAAGTGTTCTTGACTTTTGAGTTTTTTGTCATCATCTTTGTTATCATCAAAACTCTTTGAATCAATCTTGATTCATCATGAAGCTTGCTTCTACACAGAGAGTACAAGAGATCCCTGGAGAAGTTGGACGATGCAACTAGGAATGCTACTATTCAAAAGGGTAGGTGCAAGGTGCTCCCACAAGGTTTTGGACCTACCAATGTGAAGCAGATGAAGATTGGTCTTGATATGAAGATAAGACGTATTGCACCATTGACTAAAGAGGAATTGAGAGTAGAAAGGGAGAAGCGTCTAATGCCTCCACTTTTTCAAGGCATTGAACCCAACATTATTTGCTAGTGTACCCAGCAATTTAAGTGAAGTGACAAAACAATCAACTTAATTCTAATTCATCAAATTTTTACTACACAAAACAATCAATATTAGACCACATAAACTCAAATAAATTATCCATAAATTACAAATATAAATTATCTTACAAGTCTTACCATTTTAAAAATATATAAAAAAAGTAATTAGAAATTAATTATCAATCTACATACGGATTATATTTCAAATAAACATATAAACAAATAATTTTTATTTGAAACAATAAATACTAACATATTTATAATTTAAAAAATTAAATTTTAATATATTTAAAATAAATTTAAAAATCTGTATAAAACATATGGATTACATAATCCTTATCTTTTAAATTAACTTACGGATTACATAATCCATATAAAACATATGGATTATATAATCCGTAAGTTATATTGAAACTTATGGATTACTTAATCCGTATATCATGCAAACACACATTTTACAGCATACCTCCGACTAACGTTTGTTAACAACCGAACCACCACCGACGAACCTCCGTAACACTTTCACCTCTCTCAACAATGAAAAACCAACACCAAATGGAGAAAGCAAACAAGAAAGCAGACCGTAAATGAAAAAACGTTAAAAAGCAAGTTATAAAGGAAGAAGAAAGTGTAGGGGTATTTAGGGAATTATCTAAAGTTTCTGAGTGCACAAACAATAATGCTGGTCCACGTAGTAACACCCCAGATTTAGGCTTTATTCTTCGGTATATCTACTAACCCAATACAAATTTGTTAAAAACAAAATATACTATAAATAAAGGAAAGAATTATTTTCACTTTTGTAACTATGTAAGTTTTAATCACCAATAATTAATTTTACATAAAATCTGATTTTAAATTAATTCAAATATTAAAATATATTCATATATTACTTTGATTATTCATTTCAAATTTTATAGAAATTAAACAATAGAAAAATAATTAAATAATTCTAATTTCATATATTTCAAATGTATGTATTACATTAATTTAAATATAAAACATAGATTAGCCTAAAGTTTTACAAATGCGTTGTATATGATAGAAAATTTATTCTAATCGTCAGATTTGTAAAAAGCACAAAAAAATATCTAATAAAAATGAGTGAATATTGATGCAAACTAAGCCTATGTTAGTGTACTAAGCCCATTTTAGCTCCCGATATAAAAGGATATATATCAAGTGAAAACATTAATTTATTATGACAATAAAAAAGGAAAATTCAGATTTAAAGTTTGAAAAAGTATAAGATTAAAAGGAATTTAAATGTCACAAACTTTAAGACTTACATAATTTTCAGTATACATCCACGAAAACTAAAATACATGATTCAATTGATAAAAATGATTCCTCTTACCTTCAAAATAAACTCCTCTTTCTACTTGTAGTACTTTATATTATTAGCTATAATTTACTCGTTGAAAATTTTCTTTATTTTTATTGTTGAATTTACTTATAAATCTGCATGATATTGTAACAAAAATAAGGCATAATATTTGTCATCTTTTTTAACGTTTTTTTAAGGATTCCATCAATATCTCTTTCCTATTGCCATCTCTCCTTTCCTTCTCATTTCATGTCATTATCCACATTTCTTTTTATTCATGTACCACTCTTTTAATTATCCACCAAGTTTCTTTTACTTAAAAACATAAATAAGAAAGAAATTGATTAAGGAACCCACCACCACCACCATTACCCCTTTTTAATTATTATACCGATGACTTGCCCAAGATTGAAGGGTGGTCCTCTTCATTTTCTTTGATTTATTTATTTATTTTTACGTGGGACAGACAATGCTGCCCTCTCAGAAGAACCACTGTCATGCATCACTAACAAAATGCGTATTCATCGTCTATTTGTTACCCATAATTAAAATATTCGCAACATGCTTAAAGAAAAGCAAGTAATGCACCATAACACGTACCATCTTCGGTTAGATCACACTATTGAAAATTAATGATAGTATTAAAATATATATTTTGCAAATCTGTTGCTGGGCTAGCAAAGTACCTTATTGTCCATGAAAATGACGTGTTTGTCATTCTTTTTCAAAATAACAAAAAATTAAGACAAGAATAATTATAATCACAATGAGAAGCCAAACATCTCTCTCATGCAACATGGCCTCAATCATTAAATACTATGATTGTGTTTGATGAAATCATAGTTAAATGAAAGGCTTCCAAGGTGAAAGATAGGAAAGAGTTTAAACTAATATCAAGTGGGGTCCACTCACACTAGACCCATGTGATTTCATTAGGGGGATTCATTAAAATATAATCATTCAAACAACTTCTAGTTCAATGTATTATTATAAATTTATAATACAAGCGTTGGCATGCCCAAATAAAATGATACACAATGTCTTAAATATTCAGCCGCATACAGATAATGATGATGGTAATAAAAGAGTAATAAATCTAGCAGCTTACTTAACCCATTATTATTGACCATAGGTGAATTATAAAATGGAGATTAGTTATACCTATGGATACAGGTGTTTGAGAGAATTTAGGTGACAGGATCCTCCAAAAAAATTTCAAGCTATCCTTGGTAATTATTATTCATACACAGGAAATGAATCAAAAAGGGAAAAGCGAAGAGAAAAATATATTGTGGATTTCAAAACTCCACCAGTTAAAGAATTTTAGATGCAGATTCATTTTCATTTAGATTTTTAAGTAGAGATTTGGATTCTCACTCTTACCACGGTGTGATATGAGAGAAGAGAGGATCCAAAAGCATTGCCGCAACCAAGCACTACCCTAGTATCTATAGTTATTTTCAATCTCCTGAGATCAGCCGTGACAAATGGCAATTAAGTATGACTTCTTTGTGTAGATTTAGAGTAATAATAAACAAATTATGGCATTTGATTGAATTAGCCAGCTAGTAACAAGGCCTAAGGGGTAATAATCTAAGTGAAAATAGCACCAGAAAAAGTGACTATGCTATGAGAAGTAGAATAGAACCACTAATATCTGAGTAGGCGGTGATAGCAATCAAGGCCTTAGTCCTCAAAAATTCATGAGCAACATGAAAGACTTGAAGCATATTTGTGCAGATTACTTATTTCCTCCTTTCTGCTTAAAATATCATACAAGGCAGCAAGTGCTGATCAGCATTGTGCAACCACAATAAATATTCCTAAAAAACCTGGCTCCATATGAATTTCTCTAGGTGAAAAGTGTGCAGATAAAGTGTATATGTAATGCAATTTCTGCAAACTACCAAACTAACTGAATAATTCCCATTCCATTCCACACTGAATAGTATGGGGAACTGTTAAAGTGTTACCTTCAACAACTACATGAATAGTTTTCATAGAGCACATGTGCTAGAGAGAGACTACTTATCAGGATCAAAGACATCAAACAAAGCCTCAACTTTACAGGGTAATTAGTGTTACTTTCTTGTAAAACATACAAGAAAAGCCCATAAATTTAGGCAATTAAAACAGGACAAAATGCATAAATAGAATGCTCATGTTTATAATAATACACTTCATATCAGGGCTCATAAATTGCCATTGCTAATTAATATGTTCACTTCCTTAACTGAAAATAATAAATCCTAAAAACAGACAATTAGCATAGAACCATAGCCAAGGCAAATTCAAGCAAGAAAGATCAATAGAAGCGGTAAGTTATGTAGCACCTTCGAATATAGAATTAATTGGTCGTTCAAAGGTGCAGAATGGCTCTGCTTAGCATCTCCAAGTTGAAACTGAGATGAGATCCTTCCTTTGCCAGCAAAGAACAAGGGAAGACTGCCTCTTCTCAACATGGAACCCCTTGCTAGGAGTCCTCTGCACCAAACACTCAGCCTGGGATTCTGTAAAGTTACTAAATGTCAATGGTGAAAACCCAGATGACAAGAGAAGGTTCTTCCAAGGAAGTGCTCTTTCCTGCAAACCATGTCGACCCAAAACAAGCTTCTCCATTGATGGCTGAAGATAATACTTCTCAATCATCTGAAGGACATCTGGGTGAACATTAACCGCATCAAGTGACTCAAGCAGCCCTGAATAAGACTGAAGTGCAAAAATCAGATGCTGAGGAAATGGTGCATCAGTTCGATCACAACTTCTATCCAATGTAACCACAATTTTTGGCATGAGCTGCTTCACAAAACGAAGGACCAAAGGTAGATATGATGGGTAATTTGAGAAAGAGCCAATAGGCATGTTAACCACTACAGCTTTGCAGTCACGAAGTGGCTGGGGCCAGGAAGCAGAATTTAAAGACTCAAGGCTCAGAATCTCCAGCTCAAAGGGCATGCGTAACTCCCCAGCATATTGCTTCAAGCTCTCCTGAGTGAAACTGAGCTCAATTTCATCATGGTGGGAGGGTGACACAAATGCAGTGATCTTGAGTTCAGGTGCACCGCCATTCCTGAGTGCTAACTCTTGCATGAAAGAAGACCACTGTCCACCAAGCCCAATATCAAAATCTATTATGTGAATGCGATCAAACCCTTTCACAGCTTCAAGCAGTGCTTGGTTACAAGTAAAATTAGCGAACTGCAGAACTGGTGAGATTTCTGAGAATGATTTGTAAGCACCAATCTTGAGCAGAAGGCCGGTGGGTGAAAAGGTGAAAGAACTGTTGTTGGCATTTGAATGGAGAAGTAATTGCAAGGCCTCTTTGAAATAAAAAGCAGCCCTCTGAAAAGGCTTCCCAATGGGAGAAAGTTGGTGATTGAGCCGCGCCAATATCCCGTGCGCGAGTTCCAGATTACCTGCATCGATCAGCTCTGCAGCTTTGAAAAGCTGTTCAGTTATAGCCTGTTGAAGCTGGTGGGTCGCCAAGTCTTGGCCACCGGAGTTCACCATTTTTTGCTTTGGTGCCACCACCATGGATGGCCTCTGCAGAAGATGGTGAGGAAGCAGTTGGAGCTGCTGTTGCTGCCTCCGAAGTAACAGCTCTTGGCCAGAGTCCAAAAAGGGTGTCTTTGGAACCTGATAATTTGGGCCACAATTCAGGCGTTTTGCCGGAGGCTGAGGGAGAAGTTGATGATTTTCTTGCAGTTGGCCATATGTCAAAGGCAAAACCAAACCCGCGTTTGGCATAAACTGAGATTGATTTTGGTTCAAAATGAACTGAGGATTGAGAACTTGTAGCTTCTCATCCAGAGGCTCTATTGGTGGATGATGCTGTTGTTGTTGTTGAGGCAGAAACACACCCTGAGGGAGTGAAACTGGTGAGAGATTGCTAGCTGAAGCAGGGAACCCAGTAGTGTTTGGATTCACACCAGAACCAACCCTAGGAACATTGGGGCTAACATTAGTTTGAGAATTGAAAGGGAAATCAGAACAATTCCCAGTACCAGAAGGGTCAATGCTGCTGCTGCTGCTCACAAAGTTCACACTAGGAATAGGGAAAAGCACAGAACTCTGATCCACCAAACCAAAACCCACTCCAACCCCATTGAATTCAACATCCTGAGAGCCACTTCCACCCTGCAAAAGCTTGGTCAAACCCACAGATGGGTCCTCAATGTCCCCCATAATCAACTTCAAAATGGAATGATCTTGACCTGGTGACTCAGACAACACACTCTCCCAATCCTCCATTCCCAGCCCACATCTTGCCTGTCCAACCTCTAACCCTGCTTGAGGTGGGTTGTTCTCCTTCTCAGCCGCGGTCGCCGTGGCCGTGCCTGTCGTGCTATCCGTGGAGCCGCTGCTGGCGCGTGAGGAAGATAGTGTAGAGGAGGATGTGGGAGGGCTGCTTGTTTTCCTTTTGCGGTCCAAACCAGAAGAGGGCTCAATGCCCACATAGCAAAAGTTTTCCCTTTGGGGGTTCCACCTTTGCAGAAATTGCTCTTGCTGTGGAAGTAACAACGAATCTGAAACAGCAGCAGCAGCACCAGAAGCAAAATCTAGCACCCCGTTCCCTCTAAATTCCTGATAGGGTAGGGGCACGGCCTTCATCTAAATCAACCCCAACAAGTTGGTACAAGAAAAATTCAACAATACCCCAAAAAAAAACACCAACAAAATGGGTTTCAGTTAAGGAAGGACTCAAAATACCAGGTGGGAGAACAAAAGACAAAGATCTGAGCTTTAACACACTAGTGGTCAAATACATGCACTTGTGTTCAACAGACCCATTTCAGCAACAACAACAAGAATAACAACACGCCTCACCTCATTCATTCTCCTCCTTCATCTTCTTCTTCTTCCACTTGCGCAGCTACTTCTTGTTTTTCTCCAATATCCCTATTTCTTTTTTTGTTTCTCTCTCTTTTATCATGTGATGGTTCAAAAACCCATCTTTGTTCTTCTTGTGATGTGCACAGTACAAAAAGAAAAAAGCTTTAAATGGGGTTTTCTTTCTTTCTCTTGTCTGTGGAGTACCCTTGTCCTCCTTGTGTTTTCTGCTGTGGATGGATGCGTGCAACATATAAAAGTGGTAAAGTGCTCTCTCTCTCTCTCTCTCTCTCTTGAATATTTAGGCTTATTAAAATAAAATATTTATGTGGCTTTTGTCTGTAGACGTTGTTATCTCGCATGGTAGGGTCTCTATCACACTCTGTCCCCACTCGCAGATGTAGTGCGCACAATTTATAGTTTTGGTTTGGGAGAGGTGTATGTTTAATACTACTTCTGATATAAATTATGAAGATAAAGAAAACTGATAATCATATTAATATTATTATAAATTTAAATTTTATTTTAAAAGTATTTTTAAGTTAAAATATTATAAATAATAATCTCTTTTAATATTAATATCCATAATCCAATAAATAAGTATATAATAAATAAAGTTAATAATAAATTAAGGATATAAAAAACTTTTAATTTTAAATAAGTTTAAAAACTTCTCATTATGGTTAATAATTAAAACCAAAAGAAAAATATCACTGGAACAACAAAACCAAAATCTAAACAATTTTGTTTTGTCCATTGAAACCAATCTATTGGATCATGAAGGCAAATGAAATTAGACAAACCATATCCAGCCCAAGTTGCTGCAGCATACTTACAAGAAAAAAGACTATGAAAGATAGATTCAGGCTGAAAGTTACAAACTCGACAGATATCAGAAGAGATAATTCCTCCATGTTGCAGGAGGCTACGAGAAGGTACAACACCATGACAAAGCTTCCATAAAAAGAATTGAATGTAAGACGGCAAATACAACTTCCAGAGTCAGTTCCAATCCCGAGCAAAAAGCAACTGATCAGAATGATGAAGCCGCCAATGATTCACGCTTCTTGCAGAGTAGATATCTGCTAAAGAAGGTCCTCAAATCCAAACATCAGGAAGCTCATCAACCAGCAAAGGTTTCACAGAAGAAAAAAATATTTTGCAAATGATCATTAGGAATAGGAGTATATAGCTTATGGATAACCCACTCAACACCTGACCAAACATCCTTAATAGCAAGATCAGAATCAGCAATAATACAAGGAACTTGTCCTAAAGGAACTTTAGAAGCCCAAGGAAAAAATCAAAAACTAGTATTACCATTGCCAAGTTTAAAACAAAAACTATCTTCCAACTCCTTCAAAGCAGAAATAATAGAGGTCTAAGTCTTAAAGCCTTTAGTCTTCTTAGCCAAAAAAATATTTCCATGAGACGTATTTTGCAACTTTGCCACTCTAACACCTAAACCTCCCCTCCTTTTAGGCCTTGAAATAATCTCCCAATTCATCAAATGCGCATCCCTTTACCCGAGTCCCCCTTCTAAATAAAACTTTGAACTGACTTATCCAAAGCATCACAAAAATATTCAGGATACCAATCCACCCGCATACCAAGAAGGAATAAAAGACATCACAACATTTGCCAAAACCATTCTACCCGGCTTATTTAGAAGCCTACCTTTCCAAGCTGCCAATTTAGAATTAATTACGCCCATGATATCCATATAATCTCGTCTCCTCGATCTGCCATGAAAAAATTTAAACCCTGGGTATTTCCCCAACTGAAAAGTAAAATTCATGCGAGTAACTTTTGAATTTATCTCTCTTTGTCTCGACAAACCAGAAGAAGCAAAAATCCTAGATTTCTCAAGACTAACTTTCAATCCCGACAAAGATGAAAAATCATTCAAAATATTCATAATAAGCTTAGCTTGAGATGCCTGACCTTTAGCAAACAGTAAGACATCATCTGCGAACAGTAAATGAGAAACACTAGGGCCATTTGAGGTCAACTTAACTGGCTTCCACCTCACCTCCCATCAGACACTACCTAAGAGATCATATCACCAAGCCTCTCCATACATGATACAAATAAATATGGGAACAATGGGTCTCCCTGACGAAGCCCTCTCACAGGAATAAAACTATTTTTTGTTCTACCTCCATTCCACATGATAGAAATAGAAGTAGATGACAGAGCATGTAGAATCAAAGACATAATGTTATTAGGAAAATAAAAAAAATAAAAAAGAGTTTCCCTCCAAAAAAATCCTAGTCCACACGATCATATGCCTTCTCCGGATCCAATTTAAAAATAAAATCCCTTTCTTCCTTTTAGATTTATGCATAAAATGAACTAACTCTTGAAGAATTAAGGCGTTATCTTTAGTACTTCTACCTAATGAAACTACTCTGCAAAGGGCTAACAATACGGTCTAGATATGGACACAATCTTGCCACCAGAACTTTAGAAATCATCTTGTACAAAACATTATATAAACTTATGGCCTGAAATCCTTAAGAGTGTGCTTGGATAAGGAATTTAAAATTCTAAAAATTTTTAATACTTCAATTAAAATTCTTTTATTTTTAAAATTTTGTGTTTGGATAAAAAAATTTAAAATTGTGAGGGTGGAAAAAAAATGAATGCAAAGAGAAGAGAATATATGGTTGGTGTGCTAGTTATACGTGTCCCCTTATGCCCACACCCGATCGATGTTTCACGAGCTCAGACGGTGTTTCTTGAAGAAGAGGGTCATCGGCGCGAGGGAGTAGAAGAGAGGACGAAGGTTATTAAGGAAATACGCGGATATTTTAGAAGATTCTTCTATAAGAAGATAATCTTAATTTCTCACTTTTTAGAAGAAAATTGAAATTTCACATTTTTAGTTGTTTGAAATTCCGTTTTAAAATTCCAAAAATTTAAATTCTTCATAAAAAAAACATCCAAACAATGAATTCTAGATTAGAAAAATTTAAATTCTCTGATAAATTACTTTCCTTTGTTAAAATTCTCTATCCAAACACACTCTAAATGTTTTTTGAGAATCACCTTTAGGAATTAGGACAATAATAGTCTTAGCAGCCTACACATCAAACATACCTTCTGAATCGCTTCTCTAACAAATCTCCAAACATCATCTCCAACCTTTTCCCAAAATATCTTAAAAAATATTTTCTAATACCCATCAGGTTCAGGTGCCTTATACGATTTCATAGAGGAAACAACATGATAAACTTCTTCCTTAGTAACAAGCTTTACCAAATTTGGAATCACCTCTTGAGGAAGAGGACAGACATTAGTCCCTATATTTTTGGCAGACCCACACTCTTTCGTACAGAATAGAGACTTTAAAATACTTGATGGCTTCAACTTTTAAAATCTCATCATGAGTACACCATTCACCACAAGGTAAACAAAGACCATGAATTTTATTACATTTTGACGAATAACTATTTGTGCATGAAAGAACAATGTATTCCTGCTCCCTAATCGAACCCACTTCTCACGAGATATTTTTAACCAAAAGGTATCTTCCTGAAACAAAACATTCTCATACTCATTTAATAATTGTTATTGAACCCTTACTAAGTAAGTTGAATCCGCCTGCTCAAGAGCTCCCTGAACTCTTCTAAGACAGGACTCCAACTTTTTCTTCCTTGCAATAATACTTCACTTCAACATTGAAAACTATGGAGTCTTTGCCAACATTATTAAGACCATAAATAACTCCTCCATCGTCCCTATTCCAAGCTTCTTTAACCAAATTCAGATAATCAGAATGAGTATGTAACGACCGTCTTGTCACTACGATATCACTAACTCTAAAACGAGACATTTTGGTTTTTCAGTGAAAAACTCCATTAATTTGATTATGAAATGCTTCATATATATATATATATATATATATATATATATATATATACATATATGTGTATCTAAGCCTGTGATTTACATGTCCAAATCAAAATAGAATCAAGGAACCAACTACAGAGGAGTTGATAGCAAAACACAACTTTCTCTCAAAATAATCTTGATGTCATCACATCGGCTTGACGACTCCCACAAAAGAATTTCCCTCCATATCATCTGATGTTGTTCACCTGCTCTCACGAATAAAGGTTCGTAATCATCATAGGTACCAACCACACGATACAAATTGCAAGGGTGGGTTTATTATAAAAGAAATCAACAAGCATCAGATGACAATAAGTAGCAAGGAAACTAGAATAATAATCATAATCATACTCAATAATCTATTAGTTCAACATACACTTAAGAACTAGTCATCAACTTTTTCATAATTCTAATCAATCATGCTCAGTATGATGCATGCACCTAACATCAACTCTCAAATACAATGTGGTACCATTCATCAGGAAATAGTCGAAGCGTGTCCATGCAACACTCTCACTTAAGAAAACTAAGCAACAAGTGTCGAGGTCACCCTGTCGTGCACAGGCAACTTCCCCCCATACTAATCAGCCTGAGTCTCAAGGAAGTTCCAAATTGAGTGACATGCCCCCAAGTACAAGTATTTTTCTCATGAAAAACTACAAGTACTTACTGACAAAGTTTATACTATTTTCATGTAGTATGGAGTATGAAACATGGACATCATCAATACGTTGATTGTGGATAATTAAAGATTTTAAGTCATCCCATTCTCTCTCTAGGGATGCTTAAAACTCTTTAACCACTCTATTTCCCCCCCAGGGATATCCAACATGGTCACTGCACCCCCCATGTACATGCACAACATACATCATCACAATAACATCATCAACATCAACATCATCTCATCTCAATGTTATTATCAACATCAACACCATTTCATCTCAATAGTATCATCAACATTAATATCATTTCATTTCAATATCATTATCAACATCAACATCATCTCATCTCAATATCATTATCAACATCAATATCATTTACCATCAATATTATCATAAACATCATTAGTAATCACATTCACATTTTCCAGGTCTTCATAAAACAACAATATCATTTATCAATAACAACTATGTTGCAACCCATTAGTCGAAAAACACAGTTTTCTTGAAAATCAGCATGCACGGGGGCATACATACATTCTCATAATTGGGTTCCCTAACCCCAACTATGGTATTAAAAGCCATAAATCAATAATAAACTCTCATCACCTATTGATATCTCTACGTCACTCAGAAGTCTCTTGCATTCATGTATGTCGGTTCAAACGTAGAGTTATATATACCAAATCGAAGGCAATTTAGTATAGATTTCAAAAACATGGTTAGTATCAACATTCGGGGTCGAATACCCCTGTCAAATTAAAAGGGGCTAAGGGGTGTTTCGGGATCTATATATCAAAGACTTCATTTTGAAATTCTAATAATGCTAATGTGATAAGGGTTCAACGAAGGTCACGAAAACAACATCAATTTTATAAAAAAGTAACTTTTAAAACGTCTCATTTTCAAGGATTTTTCAAAGGAAGCGTGGTTACCTCGAAGAAACCACGAAAGAAGAGTCGAGAGCTTCATTTCTCTATCGAATCCTTGAGGTGGATTCTGAAGATTCTGCTCCAATTAAAGTGTTCCTCTCCATGTAGTGGTCCGAAGGCAAGCAACGGAAGCTTGTGGTGGCCACCGGTGGTCATGGGTAATGGAGGAGAAGGTCTTAGGGTTTTTGGGCATGAATAGAGAGAGGGGGAGAGATGAAAATGCCCATTCTTTTCGCTGTTGGACATATTTATAATCTACAAAACTTGCTTAGTGAGCTCGTCTCGCTAAGCAAAATTCCACTTTTGGCGCTGATCGCGACCTCTCCTACTGAGCGAATTACCTCTTCAAGTTGGAAATACGTTTAGCGCGCTGGTCTCACTAATCGAATTTCACTCTTGGGTTAGGAATGGCACTTAGCGCGCTTGTCTCGCTAAGCGAGCTGTCCATGGGTGTTATTTGCAAAATCACAACGGTCAAAACTCGCAGACATGAGTCACGAAACCTACAGTTTAAGTTTGAAGGTGATCCAACGGTTAACGAGTTTGAGGTCATGGTTTTACTGAAATAGGTTTCTGGGTCAAACTTGACATCTTACATATCCAACACAGGTCAAACAAACTCCACATAACCTAATCATTCACACCAAGCAATTGCACATATTTAAGTCACACAACACCTCAACTAATCCAACTTAATGATTACATCAAACATCTAATGTCAGTTATTAAAATTTTAGGGTGTTATAGAGTACACCAAACAACTTGAAATCGAAAAGGTCATTGCTCCCTACTACCTCCCTTCAAACAACCACACAATAGTAGAGGACTATGATATGAATGACACCTTCTTAGATGTTAAATAGTAGCATCAGGAAACTTTAACCTCCAGGCTTGGTTACATAACCCCTAATCTGGATGTCTCAAAACCATTTCCTTCCATTGCTCTACTTTTGCCAAGTATACTTTGACCCAAATAACTCCAAGTCAGTCAACCCACATCGACCAATACCATCAGCAAACAAGTGTAAGTCTAAAAAAAGCTTATCCTCCTTGTTCTAACTGGACAAGAATATCATTAAAATCACCCTTCAGAGCCTAAGGAGACAAAAATCTACTCCTAGGTAGATGCAAATAATACCAAAGTAGTTTCCGATTAGAAAAAATTGGACTAGCATAAATTCCAGAACAAGACCATCCCAAATTACCCTTCAAAACCTTCATTGTAACACACTGAGGCATGGAATCAAACACCTGAAAAGAAAAACCAAAATTAGAACTAGAATTAGTTAGACTCTAGATCCCACCAAATTGGCCAAATTCGTCTTCAATCACCACTGGGCTTCCTAATCCCAAAAATACTTTATGTTCTTAAAATGAACATAAGTTTCAAAAATAAAAATATCAAGTTTATATCTCTGCAAAAGGTCTCGCATATGAGATTGGCTCTTCCTATTACCAAACCCACACACATTCCACACAAGACACGAGAAATATTTGTTATTCATAATAACTATTAGACAAAAAAGGAAGAATAACATTGCCTCTAAGAAGATACCAGATGTGCCTCTTCAACCATATCATCCAGACTTTCGTTAAAACTCTCAATCCCTGCCATGCCTTCTGATGTCACTTCATGATGAGGAATTGCACTCAATTTTTGCTTTTGTAGGTCAAGGGATTTTCCTCTAAGCTAATGTTGGCCCTCTCCAAACCTATTACGATAGATCTAGGGTTCTGACTTGCATCTTGATTCGACTCTTGAGAATCATTTATAGACAAGACCTTGGTAGCATTCATTAGGCCTAGAGAGTCTGAACCAGAATGACTAATGGGCTTGCTAGATGATGGACTTGTGAAAATAGTCCTTTCCTTATCCAGCCCAACCTTTATCCCTTGAACATCATTCACCCCCCTATGATTCCCATTACTAGGATGCTTTTATCTCTATGTCAAGGACACTTTAGTATTTGTTGCTACTTGTTTCATACCCATGTTGTATCCTTTAGCCTGGTAGGACTTTGCTACATTAGACAAAACATTAAATGGATTAGCCATCACATTCTTATGAAAATTTGTTCCCCCTTGATTCTTTAACGATCCTACCCCTATTTCCTTCTTTTTCTTTACTGCTTGTTTCTTCCTTTTAGTAACCATGATCGAATCACCATAAAGATGCTATTTTGTAGAACTATCAACAACTTTCAAGGATTGTGCATGTATGCGAGAAGAATCAAACCCTTGTACATTAGCTTTGTTGGTTGTTGGATGATGGAGGATGGAGATAGGGTGGAAGACATCATTGGTCGTCTGGCCTAGTACTTTTGCCTTTTGGATTGGTCATCCAATCTTGAGTAATCTGGTGGAACGTCTAACCACATAGAAGGGAGCGTCTAGTTTGGTGGTTCATTAACATAGGTTGTGTTTTAATTGTGACTTTTTTCTGTTTTTCTAATGTAACTATTTTTAGTTAGACAGTTAGTTGTTGTCTCCTTATAAGAATTTTTATATTTTAGGTCCAGTGAACTAGAGAGTGATTTGAACTCCTTCATTGTAAATTTTGTTATTCACAATAAATTAACACTTTATGTGATATCTGTCTTTTCCTTCTATCATCTAAACTTCCCTATCTGAATAGAATTTCTCGCATCTTCACTACAAATTGCTATCTAAAGCTTCAATTCAAGATCAATTATGGATTTGTTTCTTGGTAGATAAAGTCATCAATGATCAACCATTCTATTTGTTATTTGTTCATGTTGTGTCTTCAAGATCCTATCAACATGATGGACAACACAATCAAGATTGAGAAATTTATAAGAAAGAATAGCTTCAACCTTTGATGCATCAAGATAGGAGCCTTGTTGAAAGAACAGGGCATCTACGCTCCTCCCTCCTATCAATTGTCAAAGATTGATAAGCCAGTGCTTGAGTTACAAGAGGAAAAGGTGCATTCGCTAATCCTCTAATCTTTATCTAATGAGGTTTTTTATTGGGTTTTGGCTCGAATTGGAGAAACTTTTCATGACAACATCAAAGAAATATTTTGTTGTTGCTCTTGTTCAGAATGACTCCTCATCGGAAAGTGATTTGGTTCTGGCTATTGGTGAACAACTACAACAACACTCTGAATAATGTGTATTGAACTTAGGTTGTTCCTATCATATGTGTCCACGCAGACATTGGTTTGTGACATATGAGAAGAAGTTTGGTGGTATTGTACTTACGGGTAATGATGCTCCTTGTAAGTTTGTTGATATAGGTTTTGTACAAATCAGAATGCATGATGGTGTTGTAAGAACCTTAATTGAAGTTCATCATGTTTCAGAGCTTAAGAAAAATCTTGCATTTATGGGTGTGTTGGATTTGAAAGGTTTTTATTGTAGGGTTGAAGGTTTCATGTGGCCTTTGTTGTATTAGGGAACCAAGCAAGGAAATTTGTACTTCCTTCAAGGATCCACTGTGACAGGCTCTGTCTCTGTGATGTGCCATCATTTTCTTCTATTTTCTAAACCCTTTTTGCACCATTTTAATTACTGATTGGTCTTAATTGTCAATTAATTAGGCAGTTTTATTATTTGGGCTCATTTAGCTAATTTGATGTTTTTAATCTAATTTCAGGAATTAATGAAACATGGGGCTTAATCCGGATTTTGGTTGTGTACTTGAAGAGGGCAAATAAAGCAGCGCTTACCTTAGTTAATTTCTAATTAGAAAATTTCGCAATTTTATTTTATGTGGTTCAGTGTTTATTTCGTTTTGGGCCAGAGTATTGTAATAGGTCCTAGTGACTTTGAGTGACTTTTTTTTAAATAGCAGCCTTGGGATTCGTGCAAGGCTATTCTGTGATGTTATTCATTATTCAGAGCTTTGTTTAGGTTTTACGTTTTTCTGTTTGAATGCTACTGTTTCGTTCTTAATGCAATTTTCCATTTTCTGCTTCTAATAACAATTTCGTTCTTGTTTCTTCTTCTACTTTCATTTACGTTTCTGCTTCATTTACGTTTCTGCTTTTAGTTTCATTTGCGTTTTCTGTTTGAATCTATGGAAGGCTAGATTTTCTGGTGTTGTTTCCTTTTGAGGACGAAGTCCAACTCTCTTTGAGGTTTCGTTTATAATGTGGCTTCCTGGCAGTTTCCCCTTCACCAATTAACCCAAATTCGTGAACATTAATCAGTGCACGCTTCGTGTTCGATTAATTGCCTCTGAGCCTAACTTGCGTTCATGCTTAATGGACGAAGGACTAACTGGTGTATGTGTTGCCTAATCACGTATTGACAACCCTAAGTTGATTTTCGCTTAGTAAATTGAAATAGGGTTGGATTAAGTGGTTAACTGTTAAGGACGGATTCTCCATAACCCAGGATAAGAGAATGACTTCTGAATCAGAGGAAACAACCCATTTTTAATATTAGTAGTTTCATATTCCAGTTTACTTGTTCTGTCCTTTAAATCACAAAACAAACAACCCCCCCCAATCGTTACTGTTACTGCAAGTGTATTATGAACATTTGGTTTATCATTGCTTGCTGGGAAACGACCTAGGATCACTTCCTAGTTACTGCATTTTCATGTTTATTTGATTCGGGTACGGCCTCGATCAAATTTGGCGCCGTCGCCGGGGAGCAGTGTCCAAAGGTTCATAATAGCTAGCGTTGTGTGTTTAATTCCTTCGTGTTTTATGTTTAATTGTTAGTATTATGTTAGTATGTGTGTTGGTGTTGTTTAATGTCCTGGTATTTTGTTTAGTGTGTGTTCTGTTTCAGTTTTCCTATTAAGCATTTCCCCTGTTTCAATATTGGGTGTTTTGCTGTGAATAGTATTTTGCGATGGACTTAGCGACCATGCTTGCGGCAAAACAGAGTAGTAGTAGAAATCATGTAGCGACGGATTTTAGCGACCACCCATGCTAAATTATTTGGGATTTTTTGTTTCAGTAGCTAGGGTTTTTATTTTTGGCTGAATTTTTTTTTGGTAACTTCTTTCAATCCATATTTTGTGGGAAAAATAGCTAGAGCCTTTAGATTGGTCAGATTTGAAAGTTCCAAAAAAGTAGCAAATTTTGTGTTTGTCAAAACTTCAAACGGCCATAACTTTTGCTCCGGTTATCAGAATCGCAATTATTATATATGTATTTGGGGTAGAAAAAAATTTCCTACGCCGTGGAAGCCAGCCTATGGCCGGATGAGGTCTCCATCGTCCAAAAATAGTCATTATGATGGAAGCTTGCTTGTGGGGCTTCTATGGAGGATGAATCTTTGAGCTTCAATGATGTCATTTAATGGTTATTTTCCACCATGGAGATGCAGCGGAAGACAAAGGAGAAGAGGTGAGAGGAGGCGCCATCCACTAGGGAATAAGCCATGGAAGAAGGAGCTTCACCACCAAGATGAGCCTTGGATAAGAAGCTTGGAAGGATGCTTCAATGGAGGAAAAGAAAGAGGGAGAGAAAGAGAGAGGGGGGAGCACGAAATTGAAGGAATAAAAGAGGGAGAGAAGTGAAACTTTGAAGTATGTCTCATAAGACTCTCATTCATCAAATTTACAACAAGTGTTACACATGCTTCTATTTATAGACTAGGTAGCTTCCTTGAGAAGCTTTCTTGAGAAAACTTCCTTGAGAAGCTTCTTTGAGAAAACTTCCTTGAGAAGCTAGAGCTTAGCTACACACACCCCTCTCATAACTAAGCTCACCTCCTTGAGAAGCTTCCTAAAGAAGCTAGAGCTTAGCTACACATACCTCTCTAATAGCTAAGCTATCCTCCTTGAGATGAGAAACTAGAACTTAGCTACACACCCCCTATAATAGCTAAGCTCACCCCCATGACAAAAAACATGAAAATACAAAAAAAAGTCCTTACTACAAAGACTACTCAAAATGCCCCGAAATACAAGGCTAAAACCCTATACTACTAGAATGGCCAAAATACAAGGCCCAAACGAAGGAAAAACCTATTCTAATATTTACAAAGATAAGTGGGCTTATACTTAGCCCATGGGCTCGAAATCTACCCTAAGACTCATGAGAACCCTAGGGCCTTCCCTTGGATCTCTAGCCCAATCTACTTGGAATCTTCTACCCAATGCCCTTGCGGGATAGGATTGCATCACATTCTGTCAAAAGTTTTTTATTTTTCAAGTTTTATTCACTTATTTTTCTTAACCTACCATTTTTAGCTTCCATAGTTAGACTTTGAATTTTTGCCTGAAATTTTTTGTACTATCTTCTCATCATTTTATAAGGTTGCTCACAAAATTTCAAGTCATTTAGATATCATTTGAGGGTAGCTATAGTTCAAACCTACACCTTTATTTACATGACAAGGCAACTAGTTGTGCATGCTGAATGTAGTGTATGACTAGAGGCAATCCATCTGACTTACAACCCTTTGATCCTGAGATAGATAGGACATTTCATAGATTAGTTAGACATCATTTTATACCTTTTGATCATCCTGAGCATTCCATTATTGGTGAATCTGTGCATTCTGTTATTGGTGATTTTGAACACCTTGATTTTGAGCATTATAATTTTGAGCATTCTGATTCTGAGCATTCTGATTTTGAACATTCTGAGAACATGGCACAACCTCCACCCCGTGAGAGAACTCTAAGGGAAATGGCTGCACCTGATTTCACCTACGAAAGCTTGTGCATCCAATACCCTGATGAGGATGTCCCATATGTTCTTAAAACTGGACTGATTCATTTGCTTCCAAAGTTTCATGGCCTTGCAGGTGAAGACCCGCACAAACATTTGAAGGAATTTCATATTGTCTGCTCCACCATGAAACCCCCAGATGTCCAAGAGGATCACATATTTCTGAAGGCTTTTCCTCATTCTTTAGAGGGAGTGGCAAAGGACTGGCTGTATTACCTTGCTCCAAGGTCCATCACGAGCTGGGATGACCTTAAGAGAGTATTCTTAGAAAATTTTTTCCCTGCTTCTAGGACCACAACCATCAGGAAGGATATCTCAGGTATTAGACAACTCAGTGGAGAGAGCCTGTATGAATACTGGGAGAGATTTAAAAAACTATGTGCCAGTTGCCCTCACCATCAGATTTCAGAGCAGCTGCTTCTCCAATATTTTTATGAAGGACTCCGAAATATGGAGAGAAGTATGATAGATGCTGCCAGTGGTGGAGCCCTTGGAGACATGACTCCTGCTGAAGCCAGAAATTTAATTGAGAAGATGGCTTCCAACTCCCAGCAGTTTAGCGCCAGAAATGATGCTATAGTCATTAGAGGAGTGCATGAGGTAGCTACAAACTCAACTGCATTATCTGAAACTAAGAAGCTTGAAGGCAAACTGGATGCATTGGTTAACTTGGTAACCCAGCTGGCCTTGAACCAGAAATTTGTACCTGTCGCAAGGGTCTGTGGTTTGTGCTCCTCTGCTGACCACCATACAGACCTTTACCCTTCCATGCAGCAACCTGGAGCAATTGAGCAGTCCGAAGCTTATGCTGCCAACATTTACAATAAACCTCCTCAACCTCAGCAGCAAAATCAACCACAACAGAACAATTATGACCTCTCCAGCAACAGATACAACCCTGGATGGAGGAATCACCCTAATCTTAGATGGTCTAGCCCTCAGCAACAACAACAGGAGCCTTCTCCTTCCTTCCAAAATGTTGTTGGCCCAAGCAGACCATACATTCCTCCACCAATCCAACAACAGCAATAGCCCCAGAAACAGCCAACAGTTGAGGCTCCTCCACAACCTTCCCTCGAAGAACTTGTGAGGCAAATGACCATGCAGAACATGCAGTTTCAACAAGAAACCAGAGCCTCCATTCAGAGCTTAACCAATCAGATGGGACAATTGGCTACACAATTAAATCAACAACAGTCCCAGAATTCTGACAAGCTGCCTTCTCAATCTGTCCAAAATCCCAAAAATGTCAAAGACCTCAACCCATAGCACCTTCCTCATCTGCAAATGAACCTGCTAAACTTCACTCTACTCCAGAAAAAGGTGATGAAAAAAATTTACCTAACAATTTCTCTGCAGGTGAATCTTTCACTGGTAATTCTGATTTGCAGAAGCAGCACATCCCTCCTCTTCCGTTCCCTCCAAGAGCAGTTTCCAACAAAAAAATGGAAGAGGCAGAGAAAGAGATCTTGGAAACATTTAGAAAGGTAGAGGTGAACATACCTCTGCTGGATGCAATAAAGAAAATTCCAAGATATGCTAAATTCTTGAAGGAGCTGTGCACTAATAAGCGGAAGCTTAAAGGAAGTGAACGAATTAGAATGGGCAGAAATGTCTCTGCATTGATTGGTAAATCAGTTCCCCAAATTCCTGAAAAATGTAAAGATCCAGGTACATTCAGCATACCTTGCATTATAGGGAATAGTAAGTTTGAAAATGCCATGCTAGATTTAGGAGCTTCTGTTAGTGTTATGCCTCTGTCTACTTTTAATTCTCTATCTCTAGGTCCCTTGTAGTCAACTGATGTGGTAATTCATTTAGCTAATAGAAGTGTTGCCTATCCTGTTGGTTTCATAGAAGATGTCTTAGATAGAGTTGGTGAACTGATTTTCCCTGTTGATTTTTATATTTTGAATATGGAGGATGGGTTTTCTCAAGGATCAGTTCCCATCATTCTAGGCAGACCCTTTATGAAAACTGCTAGAACTAAGAGGAGAAGATGCAATTTTCCATTTTTCTGCTTGAATGCTACTGTTTCGTTCTTAATGCAATTTTCCATTTTCTGCTTCTAATAACAATTTCGTTCTAGTTTCTTCTTCTACTTTCATTTACATTTCTGCTTCATTTACGTTTCTGCTTCATTTACGTTTCTGCTTTTAGTTTCATTTGCATTTTCTGTTTGAATCTATGGAAGGCTAGATTTTCTGGTGTTGTTTCCTTTTGAGGACGAAGTCCAACTCTCTTTGAGGTTTCGTTTATAATGTGGCTTCCTGACAGTTTCCCCTTCACCAGTTAACCCAAATTCGTGAACATTAATCAGTGCACGCTTCGTGTTCAATTAATTGCCTCTGAGCCTAACTTGCGTTCATGCTTAATGGACGAAGGGCTAACTGGTGTATGTGTTGCCTAATCATGTATTGACAACCCTAAGTTGATTTTCGCTTAGTAAATTGAAATAGGGTTGGATTAAGTGGTTAACTGTTAGGGACGAATTCTCCATAACCCAGGATAAGAGAATGGCTTCTGAATCAGAGGAAACAACCCATTTTTAATATTAGTAGTTTCGTATTCCAGTTTACTTGTTCTATCCTTTAAATCACAAAACAAACAAACCCCCCCCCCCCCCAATCGTTACTGTTACTGCAAGTGTATTATGAACATTTGGTTTATCATTGCTCGCTGGGAAACGACCTAGGATCACTTTCTAGTTACTACATTTTCATGTTTATTTGATTTGGGTACGGCCTCGATCACTCTGTTATTTCAAAATTTAGAAGCCATGTGCTCAATAGCTCGTTTGATTATTCTTTGGGGCATATGCGTTTGGGCCACATGAGTGAAAGGGGTTTGGATATTCTGAGCAAGCGAGACTTGATAAGAAATCACAAGGTGGAACCTCTTCAATCTTGTGAGCACTATGCCTCTGGGAAGCAGCATTGGAAGAGATTCCCAAAGGTTGTGCACACAACAAAGGCGATGTTGGACTATGTCCACTGTTGGGGGCCTTTGAGAGTTTCATCACTAAGAGGGACAAGATATTTCCTCTCCATCATCAACAACTACTCCAGGTTGACATGGGTATTCATGAAGCAAAAATCTGAAGTTTTTAAATTTTTCAAGCATTGGATGATTCTTATGAAGAGTCATACAATAAAGATGGTAAAATGTCTTAGAACTAACAATGACTTGGAATTCTATTATATCAAATTTGATGAATTATGTAGAGATAAATGTATAGAAGACAACATATTATTGTAGAAGCAAAGCTTCCAAGATTATTTTGATGATGCCAAAGATTTTTAAAAAGATACATTCAAACAAGATTAAAGAAATCAAGAAGATTCAAGTGAAGATTCAAGAGAAGACTCAAGATATGCAAGAACCTCAAGAAAAACATCAAGATAAGTATAAAAAGAATTTTTCAAAGAAAAGATTGAATAGCACAATTTGTCCAAAATAATTTTTCAAAGAAAAATCTTTTACCAGAGTTTTTACTCTCTGGTAATCGATTACCATAAGGCAATAATCGATTACCAGAAGCCTAAAACAGTTTTATAACTGTTTTACAAAGTAGTAATCGATTACCATGGGCATGTAATCGATTACCAATGTTTTTGAACGTTGAATTTCAAATCTCAAGAGTCACAAATTGTGACAAAATATTTTCAAAATAGTGTAATCGATTACACAATATTTGCAATCGATTACCAATGGTTCTGAACGTTGGATTTTAAACTTCATCATGAAGAGTCACAACCTTTGATAAAATAAACTGTGTAATCGATTACACCATAATGGTAATCAATTACCAGTGACTGGTTTTGAAAAATAAATTGCCAAAGAGTCACAACTTTTAAAGTGATTAGTTTTTGCCAAGAGTCACAACTTTTTACAATGGTTCTTCAAGAGCCATCAAATGACTATAAATATGTGACCATGACACGAATTTCAGGAGACTGATTAACCCTAATTCTCAACACCTTTCTAAGAGTTTTTGTTCAACACTTGCCTTGTGATCGAGGCTGTACCCGAATGAAATAAACATTAAAAATGCAGTATCTAGGAAGTGATCATAGGTCGTCTCCCAACGAGCAATGGGCAACCAAACATTCATAACATATAGTAATTAAACAGTAACGAATTGGGGGGGGGGTTGTTTGTTTTTGTAAATTAAATAGTGAGCAAATTTAATTAGAAAATATCAGAATTAAAACATGTTGTTTCCCCTTGATTCACAAACAAGTCTTTTATCCTAGGTTATGAGAATTTATCCTTTATCAGTTCAACCACTTAATCCAACCCCAAATTAAATTACTAAGCGAAATTTAACATAAGACTGTCATTATGTGATTAAGCAACACACACACCAATTAATCATGAATGAAACTGATCATTAAGCATGAACGTAAATTAAGCGCATAGACAATTAATCAAGCACTAAGCATGCATGGATTAATAGGAAGAAATACAGAGTAATTGGTGTAGAGGAAAAACTGATCAGAATTCAATAGTAATAATAAAACCTCAAAGAGAGTTGTGCTTGATCCTCAAGAGAAAACAACGCTGGAGACTTAGCCTTCCATTAAGCAGTAGAAAACGAAATTGCAGATTGAAGCAGAAAACAAATTTTATTGCTACGTGAATAGTAAAAACTAGAATTGCAAACCTAAAATTATGCTTTCTCCCAAAACGAAAAAAGGCCTCAAAAACTAAAACCTTGGTGCTGTTATATAGGTTCTCATCCCCAAAGCTTACAAATCTGTTTTAAGTCCAAGCCCATAAATAAAATAAAATCTGGACAAGATAAGATAAGATTTGATAAAATAAAATCTAGATAAGATAAGATAAGATTGGATGGAATAATATCTAGATGAGATAAAATTTGGATAAGATAAGATTTGATAAAATAAAATTGTCTGCTCTCTTCAAGTCCAAGTCCAATTCCGGATTCAAGCCCAATTGCTTATAATTCTCCTGAAATTAAATTAAAAACACAAAATTAGTCCAGTAGACCCAAATGATAAAACTGCATAATTAATTTGACAATTAAGGCTAATTAGTAATTAAAATGGTAACAAAAAAGGTTAAGAAATAGGAGAAAATAATGACACATCACTTTGTCAAGAAAAGTTCATTGGACAAAAACTTGTGCTATTCTATTTTCTTCCTCTCCTCCATTCTTACAAAAAAACTTTTCAAGAGACCTACTCATGGTGATTGTTTTCAAGGGAAGGTCTTCTTGGTTGGAAACACTGAACTCAAGGGACCAACGTTCCTTGGGTTCATTGCAAGAAACAGGATTTGCTTCTTGGTTGATCACTGGACACAAAAGACCAACGTCTTTTGGGTTCATTGCAAGAAGTGGGTATAACTTCTTGGTTGTTATCACTAGACACAAGGGACCAACGTTCCTTGGGATTCATTGCAAGAAGTGGGAATAACTTCTTGGTTGTAATCACTGAACACAAAGGAGGAAAGTCCTTTGTGGTTCATTGCTTGTAAAGGATTTTACAAGGATAGTGGAAATCTCAAGCGGGTTGCTTGGAGACTGGACGTAAGCACGGGTTGTGATCGAATTAGTATAAATCTGGTTTTGCATTCTCTCTTTCCTTAATCTCTTTTACTTTCTGTTGTGTTTATATTTCTTTAAGTTTACTTCTCCTTATTTGTTATTTGAGTAACTTACAATCAAAGAAATAATTGAATCTAGGGAATATCTAAGAAAGGGAAATTTTCAATTAGGAATAATCAATGAAATCTTAATTCAACCCCCCTTCTTAAAATTTCTGAGGCCACTTGTCCAACATATTGCACGCTATATTGTACAACAAAATAGAGTAGCTGAAAGAATGAACAAGACCTTGTTGGAAAGGGTCAAATGCATGCTATCCAATTAAGGCTTGAATAAGAGTTTCTAGGTTGAGGCCATCAACACATCATACATTCACAAATAAAATTAAGATCTCAAATTCTAACCACAAGTTGTAGGATCCTTGAATTGAACATGAGTTTATCCTTCCATGGAGATCTCCAGTAAAGGAATTGCTCAAGAACAATGAAAAACGACGGAGAAAGCGAAAGAAGGAACGACAGAGATAAAAGCAAAAATAAATTTGAAATTAAAAAGTGTATAAAATGTTTGTTTGTAAGTTTTTGTAAATCTATTTTATTACAAAGTCATCACTTAATTTGTGGGCCTCCCTTAATGCACTTGCTATTTATACCCCCAATTTTTGCTAAGTATGCACATATTCTCTTTCTGCTAAGTACACAACATATATCTATTCTAGAAAGATATTTTCAATAGTAATAAAATATCACTTAAGATTGTTGATGTTGTAAACGCTTATCTTACACCCCTACCCTCATATTTTTTAGTCTTATTTTTATTATATCATTAGTGTTCTTTAAATCTTATCTAAAACCTTAGTTTCATCTTATCTTTATTATTCTTTAAACCCTATTTTTGAACCCCATCTTTACCTCATCTTCATAATATAATACTGGGTATATTATATGTAACATTATGCGTTTTCAATAAAACTGCAAGCAAAGATGAAGATCTCTCAACAAAAACTATGGGTTATATGAAAGGAACTGAGAAATTTAAGCAAGGAGGAGGCAAATGTAGACAGCCAAATACAAGCTGTTCAACAGGAAATAAAGAAATGTTTGAGGAACACAGAGGAGAAAAAACATGCACTTCAACGTGTGATGAAAGAGAAAGAGATGCTCTAGGAGTTTAGGGATAATGGTATGTCTGAAATAGAGCATATGATCTTGAACTCCAACAATATGTGTTTGACTATGACCTTAAGGAGGCTGAAATAAAGATTCTATGAGAAGAATTGCAAATAGATTTGACAAGATCCGAAGAGTTAGAGACAGCCAGGGTTTTTGCTGCCAACAACAAGTACAGTGTCCTTTCTACTATTTCTTAATCTGGCATGTTTGAGAAGCTAGAAGGGGAGATGCAAAATCTGCGGGCAACAGTTCTCGATACAAAATTGTTGCTGGAAGGCATTTCCCATGCCACCTAAATTGCTGCTTTCTGTAGTTAATTCTCCATTTGTTAATTGTAGCATGCTTTGTTTAATTCTCCATTCAGAACAGATTGAAATTTTTTTCTAACAATAATTTTGGGGAATGAATATATATTATTTTCATCCCAATCTCATCTCTCACTTGAACTGATTTACCCACATTGACCGAGTCATTGTATACCACTGCTAAAAATCATTGTGAACAACAAATATTTCAAATCTGTTAAGTAATCTAGTTGTACTCATTATGGTTTTTTTTTTGTTTTTGTTTTATCAATATTTTCATAAAGGATTTGGTCTTGGATTGAACATAATATTTGGTATAATTTCTTTCGTGGTTCCAATGGGCATGGATTGTAGATTAAATTAATACAAGATAGAGCATAGCATGCAAATGAATATTACCGAAAATAATGGATGGACGAATACTTTGTGATTTCAGGAATAAAGATAGATAAAAATATGATTTTAGATAGGATTTTAAAAATACTAATAATAAAATGAAAATAAAACAAATAAGCATGGGGTATAAGACAATCATCTTAAGTAATATTTTATTACTACCACATATATTTCCAAAATAACATATATATGTTTCAGAAAAGTGTTTCCAGAACTATCATACATAATTTCATAAATATATTTTCTGAAATACGTATGTTATTCTGGAAAGGAAAAGGTATTCCAAGGGGTGTAATCCTTTAATGAAAATGGGTGTAATAGGTAAGTAAGAAGTAGAAAGGGGCTATGGGGTGAACTTAGCAAAAATGGAGATGTAAATAGCAATTTCCCTCTCTTAAACACCCTTAGGGCCACTTAATTATCTTAGAGAAGCAACTACATGTCATAGTCGGGTCCCTAATGAAAATGTTAGTTCCAAAATGCCAAAATTAACCCTGAAAACGTGAGGTGCAGGGGCAGCAACTTCAGACGCAAAATTAACCCTGAAAACGTGAGAAATGGCTTTAGCTTGTGAGAAAAGAAATTGTAAATCTTGTCTTAGCTTTCCAAAAAGTTCTGAATCATTCAAATCAGAGTTCTCTAGCTCATGACATGCCCTGCACAAGACAATAGTATCAAAGTAGATAAAAATTCCAAAAATTAACAAAACTTAACACTTTAAGCCCAATTAAGCAAATTATCTCACTACTCGGCTATCAAGTCAAAATTAAGCACAAAAACATATGAATTAGATCCAATATCAATCATGAAAGAATGCCTAAAAATGCTATATCACTGTTAACATGAAAAATTGTGTTGATCACTTTTCAAAATGTAAACCACACTTTAGAAATAGTTTGTTCAATTAAGAATATAGTTTAAGGAGTCTCAATTAAATTTATCTACTTTTACAAAGTTTCTTTGTATTAAATAGTATTTGATACTAGATTAAAATAAAATTATTTTTAATCAAAAGTGATAGAATTAATTAAAATTAATAATAAATTTATCACAATTAATTTCATAGGTTCTCTTACAGATTGCTTACTCTAATAGCATAATGCTTCACTTACAATAGAGTTTGAGTTTCCATGAAAATCTTTGTTATGTTTGGACGATCCATTGTCACAACTGAATAATCCAACCATATTCATGATTTTGATTATTACAAAGATATAAATTGTTGATGGTTTAATGAGTTATTTTTAAGTGAACAAGACTGACTACATTATAGCACGCATGGTAATTATTTTATATCCTACGACTCTTATTAGTGTTGCGCGTCTATTTACAAGTGGAACTTGTTTTATTAATGAGTAATATCCTGATGCAATCCTCCCAAGGAGGGGACCCATCACCAGAGCCATGGCTAGGAGACTCTAAGAAGATTGGACTAGAGATGCAAGAGAAGGCCTTGGGGTTCTCATGAGCCTTAGGGTAGATTTTAGGCCCATGGGCTAAGTATGAACCCACTTATCTTTGTAGATATTATATTAGAGTTTCATTATTTTTGGGCCTTGCATTTAGGACTTCATAGTGTAGGGAGGATACCCTAACACTGTAGGATTTGTCAGTCCTTATATTTCAGGGCACCTAGACTAGTTTTTCTATTAGGGGTAGTTTTGTAATTTCACATGCATTAAGTGCATGTGTGTGTGTGTGTGTGTGTGTGTGTGTGTGTGTGTTGGGAGAGAAATTTAATTGAATTGGGAGAAACCCAATTCAATTAAATTTTGGACCATCCTAAGGGGATGGTGAGCATTTGTTTGCTACACCACATTGTCACATCATATAGTTACACTTTGTGCATGTCCTTCATATTTTACATGCCTCATGACACCTAAGCATACTTAGTGGAGAATCTTGAACTTGATCTTGGATTAGTGGGTTGAATCATAGCTAAAATTCACTAATCATAATTAGTGAAATTTTGGTTCCACAAATTCAAATTAAATTCAAATTTCCCTCTAATTTTTTGTGATCCTTAGGCTATAAATAGAGGCCTTGTGTGTGCATTTTGTTCAACTTTGATCATTTGAGAAATTAAACTTCAAAGTTCAGACCTCATTTGAGGCATAAATTTCGTGCCCCTTCGCTCGCTCTTCCTCCATTCATCTTCTCCTACCTTCAAGCTCATATCCATGGCTTCCTATGGTGGTGAGCTTATTCTTGACTCATCTTCTCCTTGAAGTGGTGTCTCCAATCACCTTTTCTCCTTCTCCATTTCATTGTCATTGATCTTCAAGAAGCAAATGACTTCATAGATGAAGAAGATCCAAGGCCTACAAGCTCCACATGGAGCTACATCATATCCAGTGTCCAACGTGTTGTTACAAACTAGTGTCCACTCTTTGAGAAAACCAGTGCTTATAAACTGTTTTCCTTTTACTCGCGCCCAATGGACTTATTCACTTACACAAACTATTTTATTTTAAGTATAAGTGGTTTCCAATATTGTACTGAATTCATGTTAGCTACTAAGGGAAGTGCATGAACTTTGTTAAGTCTGGACAATCCATTGTCACAATTGGACGATCCAACCTTGCTTTTTATTTTGATGGACTAATGAGCAATTTTTAAGTGAACAAGACTAACTATATATGAACACAGATGGTAACTATTTCATGTTCGACGTCTCTTATTAATACACATCCATTCACAAGAGGAACTTGTTTTATTAAAGAGTAATATCCAACCTCCAACACGCTATTATAAACTAGCATCCACTCCTTGTGAAACCAGTGTCTAAAAACTGTGTTGTTTTTATTCGTGTTCAACATGACTTATTCACTTACATAAACTTTTTTTTATATTAAGTATAAATGACGTCCAACATAATACTGGATTTTGTTAGCTACAAACGGAAGTGCATGAACTCAATTTTCGCATATTCATTTTTGTCTCTATTATTTTGAATTTCAAATATGTAAGAATAAATAGAAGGGAATAAAAGAATTCACATGGATATTCTTCAAAGATCATTTTCCTTGAAAAGGAAGTAGCAAATACTGTAATATGTACTTTATTCCTTCTCTTTCCATAAGAGCACGACACTCTGCATTGCCTCCAGTTGTGAGACAACTGTCAGATCAAGGAATGGACAAATATTTTGAATATGTGTGTCATTCAAAAATATTTGTTAGAGAAAGCTAGGAGTGTTTAGTGTTAAAATATACTTGGGTGTCTTAGATTCAAGGGGAGCCTAAGGGTGTGTTGGAAGTAACCTAGAGAATACTATTGTAGCCAGGAGTGGTAGAACAACATACTTGTTTGTAGTCAACTTTAATTAGTGGAATCCTTCACATGTTTTATGAAGGAGAATTGGATGTAGCTCTGTTTGAGTGAATTGTATAAATATTAAGTGTTTCTACTTCTCTCTTAAGCTATTTGACTCATATTCTCTTAAGCTTATTTTGACACACTTAGTCACATAATTGTTATTTTGAAAAGCTTTGTGAAAACATTATTTTTATCTTGCATTGGACGATAGTCAGTTGTTTACATCAAAGCTGTTTTTAATTCATTAGATGACACACATAGTAACTTGGTTTTTGCATATCTACTTAAGAAAATTCTTTCTTTGCAAAAAAGGTTTAGTATTTATCTAACACACTATTCAACCCCCCTTCTAGTGTGATATATGTTATTTCAATTGGCATCAGAGCTCGACCTCTTAGGTTGAGTATTTAACAGTACAAATGAAAAGATCCAGTCAAAGAAAGAAATGGATGATTTCACATTTTGAATCCATGTACATTGATATATGGGATGTTGAAGAAAATGGAAATCACATTCCTTTTGATGTTGAGCTAAACGAGAACCCCAGACAGATGAGCATAAGTAGAGATTTATGCTCAACTCCAAAGCTCGTAATTCTCTATTATGTGCCATTTCTGAAGAAGGATAAACAAAAGTCCACAACTTTAGAAGTGCAAAGCAGATGTGGACACACTGGCCATAACATATGAAGGGTCATCACAGGTAAAAGGGAACAAGCTGAGTCTCCTCACACTAAGTATGAGTTGTTTACTATGGAGGAAGGTGACAATATACTATGTATGCTAGATGTTTCCAAACCATATTAAATGAACTACGATCATTAGACAAAACTTTTGATAACTATGATCATATTGACAAAATTTTGAGAAGTTTATCTAGAAAATGAAGACCATAGGTAACAACACTGAGAGCCCTGGAGAATCTTCCAAAAGGAAAGTTCCATTGTGGTCTCTACATAAGCCCTTGAACCCTACCTAAAGAGGATTTCCCATAATACTCTCATCCACATATAGTGCAATCATGCCCTTTCTCGCGTAATCCACTGAACTTGCCTAGACATCCTTTGACTTATATCCATCCTCCCAAATGCTACTTTTGTCTAATGCAAAAAGGCTTGGACATGCACCAAGAGTGAAGATGCATTGAAATATTTTCTCTCAAATACTTGTTCCAAGCAACCCATATAGTCCATAAAATCATGACTACCACAATACCATCTTTCTTCCAATGATAAAAATCCACTCCCCAAGAGTTGATCCTTCTAGTTGGGGAAGTGAATGGCGTTCACTCCAAATAGTCTCATAAATATATAATTGATATATTAAAATTAATTCATTAAATATATTTTATTACAAAATAGTTTTTTTATCCATAGCAATTGAACACAGTACTAGGGAATTTAGAACACTAACACACTTTGCTCAACCAACTAAGCTAGACCCCCTTGGTATTACATAATAGTTTTGAATTACTTACTCAATAAGGTATTCCTTCAAGTATTTTACATAAAAGAGACTAAAGAATATCATAAATTAAAGGCTAAATTGTAATTATGGTCCCTCTATTTTCACAAAATTTTGATTCTAGTTCCTTTAAAATTTTATTGCAACATTTGGTTCCCTAGGTTTTTAAACTTTGCAATTTGGGTCCTTCTGTTAATTTCAAGTGTTAATTGTTATAGTTGATTGTATATTAGATGACATGACACATTTAAAACAATTTCATTAAAGCATAAATATGATTATTATTTAATTAATTTAAGTAAAAAACATAAATACCCTGTTAGCGCCGACATCATTGTCTTCCAAACATGGGGGGGGGGGGAGGTTGGGGAAGAAGGGGTCGCACAAATTTCCTTTAATTTTTTTTGGTTTTAATTAATTTTTACTTAATTTAATTAAACAAGAATCATATTTATGTTTTAATATACTCATTTTAAATGTGTCATGTCATCTAATAGACAATTAACTAAAAGAGTCCATGCTAAAAATTAACAGAAGAACCAAAATCGTAAAGTTTGAAAGCTAGGGAGACCAAATGTTGCAACAAAATTTCAAGGACCAAAATTATAATTTTACCTAAATTAAAATAGTTTTAATTATGATAAATATCACAAATATCATTCACAAGAGACAATCCTTCTTAGAACCATTATGGGCAATAAAATTCTTTCTCCGAGTAGTTATCATAATTGCATAAAAATTTCTACGACATTTATTTTCACTTTGAAATTCCATAAATTTTTTACTTGAAAATTATTTTTACATTAAACATATAATAAATATATTAGAATTAGTTTATTAGTTAATATATTTATTTTCAAAATAATTTTAAATTACTTAATCAATAATATCATAAATCAAATTGATTTTAATTTTTTTATGATAAAGATCATAAATATCATTCATTATTATTATCCTGCTCGACCATTATGAGTGATAAAATTCTTTTTTTAAGTTTTTGACATTGTTACATATCAAAGACTCAACAATATTTATTTTTTTATTTGAAATCCTATAAAAATGATTTTTACTTAGAAATCATATAAAATAATTTTTAATAATTTCAGAATAAATTTTTGGTGAATAATATACATATTATGTGATTGAAATTTTATACTAAAAGTTAATTTAAATATAATTAGTATATTTGTTACAAAATAATATTTTGACTCTATATTTAATAATTTCATATAAAAAATGTTGATTACTATTTATATAATAATGTTATTTTTTTACATAAATATATATCACAAGTACATTAAAATTAATTTATTAAATATATATTTCATTATAAATTGTTTATAAAAATTAATTTGTTTTCCCATTTCATTTATATAATATTATTTAATTAATTCATATAGGAAAATTTTTATTTTGAAATTAACTTTATTTGATATTGTTATTTTTAATATACTTATGACATATAATTTCATTATCAATCCGTAATGAAAAAAATATCAAATTACTTAGAAAAAAATATTAGTCTTTTGAGTATTTGTTACAACTAATATTTTTTTTTATAATTTGTTAATACTCCATGATTTTTAAAGAGAAAATAATACCTACAATAGAGAACTTAATAGTTAGTAACTTCAGGGACAAAAATACTAACCGCCTATAACCACATCTTACACAAGTACCAACTAAATAGAAGTTGTCAAATTGAGATTAAAATAACAATTAATTTTAAGTAAGATATTGATTTCAATAGTTTGCATCTTATTTAACTAATTTCTACATTCTAAATTGTTCAAAATATTGTTTAAAAACTATAATATTAAAAAATTAATAACTTTTTGTTTATAATATGGTTATAAAATAATTAAACTATTTTATCATTTCATATTATAAAATTAAAATATTTAAATTTTTAAAAAAATTTAAATCTTTTTAAAACTTTTATATGTAATAAATTTCTCATACAATTTTATAATTTTTTTTTAAATTATAAATATACGAGACTATAACTAAAAATTAATATCATTTCAATCTTTTGTTATTTTAGAGAGATTAATTAGCTAATTATGCCTATCTCAATAAACTCATTTTATTTTTATAAACATATAAGTTTCAAACATGCGTAGCGTGTATCTTGCTAGTTTGAGGCTAAAATAAATAACATCAACCAAATCAGCAGTTCAACACACCCAACATTTTGCCACATAATGCAACAGGGGCAACTTAGAATCTCATAATCTATGCATTCAAAAACTCAATAAGTACCCTAGGTATATAAATGGTGACAATTATATGTACACCGTTCAGCTGGAAAAAAAAAAAAAAAAACCTTCCAGGTGTGGTTGCGAAAGCAAACTATGAAATCATTCTTACATTCACGATATATAGAATACAAAACCCAACATCATCCCACCTGTATATTTACACAGTGATATATATGACTCAATTTGCACTTCCAATTGGCTTTCATCTGTCAATGATATATTTACTCTGGAACCTTGGTTTCCTAGACCTGTAAATTGAATAACAATCATCAATTTTCACAAATGATAATTCAATCAAGAGCCGAAAGTACATAGAGATAAGCTAACAATGCCTTTGACAGCAAAGTAAACAACGTACTCTGCAAATCCTCTCAAGCTCCTCCAATTTTCCGAGCACATCTTGCATAGCATATATTGTCATCTTCTTCACCTGTTTTAAAAAAAACAATCAAGGGGAGAAGTTACATAAAATCACGGTACGAAACTATTTACATGACAATATAATACAACATTTAGCAGATTGCCAAGTTTAGCTCTTACTGCATTTCAATAAATTAATTCTAGAATGAATAAGTTTGTTACTTTTTGTTTTATCACAGATGTTAGTTGTTAATTTGTTAGTTTTTATTAATGAGGGGATTTCGAACCCACCACCTCTCCCTCACCGGTTCTCCCTTCAACCACCAAATCAACCTTATAAGTTTGTTGCTTAACTTTTCAGAACCAAACACCTAATAAGAAGAAACCAAACCCATCATAAGCTTAGGAAAATAGCTCACAATTTGTACACAAATAAGTCTATATACCCCTTTCCGTTAGCCCTTCAAGACCAAATTTGAATGACAAGTTGACCACCAAAAGTTGACAGTACCAAACAGAAAATACCTATATTTTTAAAGGATCAAAATTGGTTCTATAAAAAACCAGTTATTAGAGATTTGCAGGGAGATTCAGTGGTAAAGCACAGTTTTAATTGGGCAAAAGAAAGTTTATAGATTTGCATTGACCATGCATTTGAGTTCTTTCTGACTTTAAGCACCTCCCCATTTATGAGATGCAAATTTTCCCCCAATAGAATCCATGTCAAATTCAGTGCTGTGAAAGAAAACTATAAACTAGGCAGGGAAGACAAAACCAGTCAAAATGGGGGGAAAGGTTGAAAATTAAGGCTTCCATTCCAAAATCTAGACCACGACTTAACCGGGATAAAAATAAATTCTGTTAATATTAAAGCTTTTGAATTACATAAACCATCATTAAAGTTTTCCTCTTAATTAGTGCTTTTTTTATGATAAAAGAATATTAATGTTAAGAAGCTATGAATTATATTAAAAAAATGTCCTACAAAATAAGTCCAGACCCATGTTATTCTGACCCCCCCCCCCCCCGCCCCCTCTCCCCCCGGGGGTAGAACATTGGGGATTAAACCAGAAGATACCAAACAATTTGTGCTGCAATTACCCAATCTTCATGTAATTCAGGACTTTTACTTGTTTGAATTGGCTGGAGTCGAATGTGATACTTGGATGAGTGGTTAGAGTCTCAGGGAAGTGCAGGCTAATTTTAAAGAGTTGGTGACTAAAGTGGAGCTGAGGTGGAGATTAGGGGAGATGCATCTGTCATGAACGGTAGCATCATTGAAGGCAATAATGAGAAAGCAGAAGAGGGACGTTGAGACCTGTTACATAGAGTTAGGATGATGACAATGATACAACAAGAGGTGCAGCAACAAGAGGTGCAGCCCCACGTGAAGGGTTGGAACGGTTATTACAAAAATATCAGGCCATATTCCAAGCATCCAGAAAGCTACCTACTACCCCAACCCCAAAGACCATGTATATAAAACAAATACTTGCTTAGCCCATCAAAGACAAAAAAAAAAAAAAAGCAAGAGATGCTGTATCTAAACATTGGAGAAGCTAATAAATGGCAGAATCAAACAAAAGATATAAGTTTGGCATAACTCCAATTGATCCTCAGAACACATGTGGTTTATTGGAAGTGTGCGAAACTCCTCTGTCAAACGAAAGCACTCCCCAACCTTTTCAGGAGAGACAAAATCCAAAGCAACCTTAATGCATGACTACAAAAGGAAGAAATATATCATGGACATTTACATGGAGAACATTTTAAAGACTATACTTTAAATAAAATCAATCAAGCCACAAAATGTAAGCTGGTGGTTAGGAACTTAAATAGTTTTATAGGAAATAATAAGATTTAAACCTCCCAGTTTCATTGTATCAAAAAATAAAAATAAGAATTACAATAAAAAAGGTAATCAAATTTAATGTAACAAAAAACACACACTTTAGCCGAAAACTTATATCAATCAACAGCTTTCACTTCCTACAAAGGCTTGTTCTGATAATAAAGGACCTAGGCTTAATTTAAGGTACTAAGCAAAGATACTATTATAGTATGTCGGAACAATACAATACCTAAAATCATAAAATAGCATTGTTACACTTTCTAGGAAAGCAAGGATACAACAAATTAACCACGTATGCTCATTTTACCTTCAGATTTCTGGCTGTTAAACAAGTGGCCTCAATAACTTAAGATGGGGGAGGGGGGGGGGGGGGAGGTGAATTAAGTTTCAAAAAATTTCCCCTAACAAATTTTAATTCTCTCTTTAAAAGAAATATGCAAAAAAAGAAGCAATGAACAATTTATGTGATACTTCTTTAAATGTGCAAAATAAAATTAAACTACAATAATGTAAATGAGTTTAGGGAAGAGAGAATTGCAAACTCAGTTTATATTGGTTCGGCCACTTCCTGTGCCTATGTCCAGCCCTCAAGCAATCCACTTAAGATTTCCACTATCCTTGTAAATTTCTTTACAACTTCTGAATCACCCAGAGATACCTTTTCCTTGTGTTAAAAAAAACTTACAAATCAAGAGACCCACTGCCTCTTGATTACAACAACAGTTTGCTTTTGAAGTATAGAAGACGTTTTTCTCTCTTTAAGAGAAGAATAATACAACTTGAAGAACTTAGAAGAATTCTTAATTGTTTTGCAAGTGTTTGACCAAAGGTTTTCTTTTGAGAGAATAAGACAATGAAGTTCTGAAAAACTTTGAAGATTTTCAAACACAAGTCACATATTTATAGGCCTTTGGTGGCTTTTCAAAAAACTTATGAAAGGATGTGACTTTTCAGAGTTATTTTTGAAATTTCCTCATTGGTAATCGATTACAGATCTGTGGTAATTGATTACACAGTTAATTTTTGAGGAATCATGTCTTTTCAGTTTGAATTTCAAAACATTCTGTTACTGGTAATCGATTACACAAAGGTGGTAATCAATTACAGCCTTTAAAATTCAAATTCAAACTTTCTAAGAGATTTTGAAAATTTAAGCTTTTAAGGCCAAACCTTTGCAATCTTTTAAGAGATTCTTTTAACAAATAATGGACTATTGTGAATCGTTTCTCTTGATCTCTTCATCTTGACTTGAGTCTTGTAGTAAACTTTGAATTGCTTCAATCTTTTGGCATCATCAAAATTTTCATACAACATATGCACTCATATTCTCCCCCTTTTTGATGATGACAACTATCTGAAAACAAGATAAAAGATATTCGATTTGCAAGACGAGCACTCACCCTTGCTCCCCCTTAATTTTGCAATTTATTGCCTATTGTTAGAAAAGATCTGCCCTGAGTTTCTCTCCCCCTTTGGCAACATCAAAAAGTCGAAAATACCGGACAAAATAATGAAGCCACAAAAGCCAAGGCAATCATCACAAAATAAACAAAAGCTAATCATCCATAGCAATATGAAATAACCAAGTGCGAAATATCCAAGGCAAAACACGAAATAACCAAGTATCTAAAGCAAGCACAAAGTAACCAAGTTCTAAAATATCAAAGCCAAATACAAGGCAAAAAATAGTAAATTGTCCCAAAAATTAACAACTGATAATACTAGATAAAAGTAGCATGTGAAAGAATCGTCTATGGATCTGCAGGAGGATCAAAGCAACGACGAATGAAGCTCATGTCGTCTTCAAGACACGTGATGCGGGAGTCCATAGCATCGAAACGATCACCGACGAAAGCCCGGAGATCCCAAAGCTCAGTGCGAACATCATTCAATAAGGAAGAGGAGGAATCTCGTTGTGGTGGTGGGGAGGGTGTGTGTTCATCAGGAATTGGAGGTGGAAGGTCTTGTTTACGCACCCATTGGCCATCCATATCCTTTCGGTATCCAAATGAGACAACAACACTAGCACCAATAGCAAATGATCGTTTGACCTTAACAAAAGGTTCATCCTCAAAAGGAACATTAAAATGCTGAAGAAACAGAGTCACAAGATGAGGATAAAGAAGAGGTGCATTGGCCAGTAATGCCTTATGCATACGATACCTGACAAGATGGGCCTAGTCAATTTGGCGATCGATTTGAAGAGCCGATAGCAAAATTAAATCCTCCTCAGAGGCCTGATCAAGATTTGTGGAATGTGGAAGCAAAACTCGATAAAGTATATAATGCATAATGCGACATTCAAAGGTGAATGAGCCAGCAAGCAATCTGCCAGTCATATCAGCATGGTCATTACAGACCATTTTACGGGCATCATGACTAGAATAGATATGTGTCATACTCTAATTTCGTCCGGGGACTATCATTTGCTAACATTTTGATTATTGCTAGCCGAATTGAGTTGCTTAACACCAGTTGTCGTGCAATCCGAAAGGTTTTTCGATGTTTCGGAAAAGAATACGGAAAATACCCAAAAGGGAGGGCAAAAGGGTCATTTGGAGGCTTTTTCAGACCCCTGGCTCACCCAGGCTAGCCTTTGGCTTGCCTGGGCCACCAAAATAACTTCATGGTGAAGTAACTAGCTTGCCTGGGCGAGTTGTCATGACCCCACATGCCTTGTTTTGCTATAAATAGGCGTGAAGAGGGGCCGAGAGAGAGGTTCTAAGGTCCAGAGGTCCGGAATTGAGAAGAAAGAAGAGAAAAGAAGAAGGAAGAAGGGAAAAAGAAGCTAAATCACCACCGAATTGCGACTGCAATCGATTTCTACATCGTTCTTCGTTCGTTCTTCATTCTTTGTCCGGTTAGTTTTTGCTTTTTAGAATTTGAACATGATTCATGGACCCCTAGGGGACCTCTTTATTGTTTTGTGCATCTTCATCTCCTTCTCTTATCATCGGTAATCATTTTTCTTTTGTAAAGTAAGTTTTAACTGATCGTTAGTGCCGCAATTTATCTTTAAGGGATTGAAGGTTAATAAACAAAAAAACCAAAACAAAACCAACTCTTAAACTCCTTCATTTCATCAAAAATCAAAAGAGATCATTTCAAGGTCCAACGCCTTAACGACTCTCTCTTCTTTTCAAAAATCAAAAGATCATTTCAAGGTCCAACGCCTAAAACGACTCTCTCTGCTTTTCAAAATTTGAAACATCGTTTCAAGGTCCAACACCTTAAATAACTTTTGTTCACAATTAAAATTAATCTTTTAAAAAAGATAAAATCAATGTAACACTCAAAATTTCAGACTTAAAGAACTACGCAGGTCTGAATTTCTCATCGCACTTGAGGATATGTAGGAGCAAGGGCAACACCCTTGTCGACCCCAAAAAGTAAAAAAACATAAAAAGTGAAAAGATAATAAACATAAAAAGGGAAAATACATAATTATGAAGTCATGTTTTGCGCACTCGATTAAAGGTTGCCGTCTTTTTTGACAGGCGCGTGGGGTGTAATAGCTTTCCCATGCGTAAACAATTCCCGAACCCTCATTTTCAAAATACGCAGACATTCGTCTTTTTGGTTTTTCTAACATTTTCCTCAAATAAACGTTGGTGGCGACTCCGCTTGTTTTCTCCCTTGGAGACAAACGCTTTGGCCCATTTGTTTTGGCCTTTTCACACCCCAGCCGAAGGGTAGGTTGCGACAGTTGACGACTCCACTGGGGACCTGTTAGATAGTTAAGCCATTCAGTCAGTGTGCAATGTTTTTATCACGACTTCTTTATTTATGTTCCCTTTTCCCTTTTCTCTTTTGTTTGTCCATATTTGTATATAACCTTTGCTATGTTGTTGTGTTTGGTGTGTGTTTGTCTATTGATTACATTCATAGTTAGAAATATTTTTTCTACACACACATGGCACCTACACCTTGCACACACATTGAGATATTAGGCCCTATGCTTGGGTCTATGTGAGCCATAAGGAGTGGAGGTCGATCTGTGGTCATGCTGGGTCTCTAACTCGCTTAATAACAGTGAAGCCTCATCTAGAGTTTTCCTCTTTTGGTGATGCATCATCACTGATAGTCCCTATCGCCACAATGTATTACCTAAGAGGATGATATCTGATGTAAGCTCCTATTGGAGCTTGTAGGCCTAGGATCTTCTTCATCAATGAATTCTTTTACTTCTTGGAAGATGAATGACAGCGGAATGGAAAAGGAAGAGAGAGAGGAGACGCCACTTCAAGGACAAGATGAGTCTAGAAGAAGCTCACATCCATAGGAGGCCATGGATAAAAGCTTGGAGGAAGAAGAAGATGAATGAAGGGAGAGGAAGAGAAGAGCACGAAATTTTGTGCTCTAAAAGAGCTCTGAAATCTGAAGTTTAATTTTCAAATGATCAAAGTTGAAAAAATGCACACACATGGCCTTTATTTATAGCCTAAGTGTCACACAAAATTGGAGGGAAATTTGAATTTCTATTCAAATTTTACTTGAATTTGAAATTGAATATGTGAAGCCAAATTTTGGAGCCAAAATTTCACTAATATGATTAGTGAATTTTAGCTATGGTTCAGCCCACTAATCCAAGATCAAGTCCAAGATTCTCCACTAAGTGTGCTTAGGTGTCATGAGACATGTAAAGCATGAAGGGCATGCACAAAGTGTGACTCTATGATGTGGCAATGGGGTGTAGCAAGCAAATGCTCACCTCCCCCTATAAAATTTAATTGGATTGGGCTTCTCCCAATTCAATTAAATTTATTTACCAACACACACATCAAATATTCACTCAATGCATGTGAAATTACAAAACTACCCCTAATACAAAAACTAGTCTAGGTGCCCTAAAATACAAGGGCTGAAAAATCCTACATTTCAAGGGTACCCTACCTACATTATGGAGCCCTAAATACAAGGCCCAAAAAAAATGAAACCTTAATCTAATATGTACAAAGATAAGTTGGCTCATACTTAGCCCATGGGCCCGAAATCTACCCTAAGGCTCATGAGAACCCTAGGGCCTTTTCTTGCATCTTTGGTCCAATCTACTTAGAGTCTTCTATCCAATGCCCTTGCGGGGTAGGATTGCATCACTTTATAGAGCTAGTCTTTTCTTGCCTACTAGCCTTAGGGGGTTTCTTTTCTATTGTCTTCCCCTTATCATTTTTTGGCTTAGATGATGCTGCCCCTAAGATGCCTAGACCATGGTCTTTATTTGGATAAGAATGAGAGCCATAAGATTTTAAAGTAGAGTTTCTTTTAAGTTTTTGCTCTACCCTTATTTCCCAATCTAAGTAAGCCTCTACATTGTCCTTCCCATGGAAGTATGGGAGGTTAATGTTAGCCTCTTGAGGCTTTCTTTCATTTTCTCTCCTATGGGAGTGAGGTCTAAGATGTGACCTATGCCTTCCTTCATAATAGTGACGAAGTTCTTCACTTAGGCTCTTGCAAGAGTTATGACTACTATAGGAGACATGTTCTTCTCTTTTCATTTCTTTCATTATTTTTCTTCTTTCTTCCTCTCTTTCATCATGACTTATTTCTTCCACTCTTTTTTTTTCCTTTTTCTTTTCTCTCTTGTTTTTCTTTCCACAACTTAAGGGATCTCAACTCATCTAATATCTTATACAACGTGTCCTTAGAAGTAGAACCCTCACCATTAACACTAGATGAAGAATGAAGACTCATGTTGGTTCCTAAGTTATGGTTCTTTCTTGTTGGGGGTTTGAAAACAAAAAGGTAAACGAAACTATGGTTGAAACTAGCCAAAATAAACACTAAAAGAGGTGTGAAAGATAAGGTAAAAACTAATTGGTAAAAGGTAAGCTATCTAGGTGGTTTGACAATGGAAGGTATAGGAAATAAGCTATGAAAGTAAGCAAGAAATGTAAACTAGGCGAATCCTAAGAGTTTTTGGATGACCACATTTAAGGTTCCCAACAAAACACTCACAATCCTAAGGGAAAATTGCCTAAAATTATTACATACAAATGGAAGTAGGGTGACCTATTGGAGGCTCCCAACTTACTTCCAATGAAATGCCTTTTTGTAACAAAATTTGAAAGAAATGAAAGTAAGTAAATTGTCAATTACTAAATTACAAAGATGTCCTCAATTTTGGTGGTTGTTCTCTCTTTGGTTATTCACTCAATTTGGAGTGCTTCTTAGTCAAATATCTCTTAAGGTGATTTTCCCCTTGCTTCTTGACTCAAATTCTTTAATTCATGAGTTGTAGGGAGGGATTTATGTCACCACAAACAGAGACTAAAGCAAGTGTTGGGTTCAAAGCTGGTGTTAAAGATTATAAATTGACTTATTATACTCCTGACCTTGTTGTTTCGAGAATTCTTAATTCATGAGTTGTAGGGAGGGATTTATGTCACCACAAACAGAGACTAAAGCAAGTGTTGGGTTCAAAGCTGGTGTTAAAGATTATAAATTGACCTATTATAAATTTTATTGATAATTTGTAATAAAAGGCTCGACTCTTACTACAAATCCATTTTCGAAACTTATCTTATATATCTCCTCACAAAAATTTAATTTTTTAGAAACTTAGTATTAAAAGAAACAAAATTTGTTGTAATATAAGAGAATCTATTCTCTTTCTTTGTCATTTTTTAATTATCTTGGAGATTTTATAATGCTTACTCTAAAACTATTTGTTTACACGGTAGTGATATTCTTCATTTCTCTTTTCATCTTCGGATTCCTATCTAACGATCCAGGACGTAATCCAGGGCGTGAAGAATAAGAAAAAGGTGGATTCTGTGTTTTTCTTGCTTGTGCTGGATTTTAAAATATTTTTAGGATTTTCTTTATTTTAACATCTTTAACTAGTAAATAAAAAAATCAAACAAACAAGGAAAACAAAGAAGTTCAACAAAAAATATCAAATTATCAACGGAAAGAGAGGGATTCGAACCCTCGGTACAAAAATTTGTACAACGGATTAGCAATCCAACGCTTTAGTCCACTCAGCCATCTCTCCCCAATTGAAAAATAGAATTACTTTGTTTATGTTATATCACATAAACAAGAAGAGCAAAAAATGGAGCTTGAAAAAAAAAGACTTCTTTTTATCTTATTTTTTATCTTATCTCTTTTTTTTTTTTCTATTTGATTTCGATTCATTATTATATTCTATATTCTTCTATTTTTTAGTTTCCTTTTTTCTTTTTCTACAGCCAAAGAGTCTGGCCAGTACCTAGTCGGGCTCTTTTTATTCCCATGAATATTGAATAACAATGATTTATTTGAATTGAATGTACTTTATTCGAAAAAAAAATACCTTCAGCAAAAACAAAATCCAAAAATGTAATTCACCCCGTTTTTCAAATTTCATTAGAAGATACTCTAATTAAACATGTCAATACTCGAATTATTAGAATATTGAATATTATGCCCCTCTATTTCTTTATTGATTTTTTCTGATTGCTTTGTTCTACAAAAGATACAATAATTGTATTGTAGCGGGTATAGTTTAGTGGTAAAAGTGCGATTCATTCCATGGACCCCTAAATAGTTAAGGGATCCCCCGTTTGATTCATATTCCGATCAAAAATTTTATTTCTTACTTAAAGGGAATCCTTTATACTCTCAATGAATGATTTGCGGTATAATATACATTATCGTAATTTGTATACAAGAAGAATCAATTCTAAATTGACAACTTGAGTTCTAAAATTATGAAACATAAGTTTTTGGAATTGGATCTATAATCCGAATTTTTTTGAGTATGACGAAAGGATCTATGGAGAGATATATAGAAAGTTTATTTCTAATCGTAACTAAATCTTCCATTTTTTTGTGTAGTAGAGACTGAAGCAAAAATAGCTATTAAACGATTCTTTTAGTTTACTAGAGACATCTACATTTTTTTAGCTCGACAAAAATTTTATGCTTTTCCTAAAGATTCTATTAAATAGAAATAGAGAACGAAGTAACTAGAAAAAAACATAGATTATTATAATACTGCTCTTCTAGAGGGATCATCTAAAAAGCAAGATGTTTTAAACTTATTCATACAAAACAAAAAGGCTGACATAGATGTTATGGGTCAATTTTTTTATTTTCTATCTCTTAATTTTTTTGTAAAGGAGCCGAATGAAACAAAAGTTTCACGTTCGGTTTTGAATTAGAGACGTTAAATTGAAATCAAAATGATGAATCAACGTCGACTATAACCCCTAGCCTTTCAAGCTAACGATGCGGGTTCGATTCCCGCTACCCGCTTATATTCTCTATTTATTCTATTTGAATCTATCTTTTTTCTTATAGAATGAATCTAGAATTTTAAATGAATTTGTCAATTCTTTTTTTAATTTCTTAATTTAGTTTTAGGTATTTATAACAAATTGAATTTTATTTATTTTCTATATCTTTTCTATATATAGAATATAGAATTCCTATATATAGAATATAGAATTCTTTTATTCTTTAACCTTTTTTAGTTAATAAGGTTAAAGAATAAAAGAAAAAAAAATAGAAGCGTCCATTGTCTAATGGATAGGACAGAGGTCTTCTAAACCTTAGGTATAGGTTCAAATCCTATTGGACGCAAATTGTTTGCATATATTTGCATATATATGCAAATATATGCAATTTATACCTTGTCCTTCTATTTTATTTATTCTATTTTCATTCAAATTCATTTTATTTATATATTAATATTATATTCAAATGAAATAAAAAGATATTAAAAGATACTAATTATAAGAATTTGAAAGTGAAATTATAAAGTTATTAAATGATTAATCAATTTTTTTCTACCTGTTCTTGTAGTAAAAAGAGTTCCATTTGTTCTTGAATAGCTTCCTTCAAAAGGACTTCTGCTTCCCCAGTGAATGTCTTGGTAGAAGATATGATTTCTTTGAATTGAGGTTTATTCGTGTTTAAGTAAGCACGTAACTCAACAAGAAATTTCCTTACCTATCCAGTTTCTAATGAATCAAGATAACCATTCTTTGGTGATTCACTCAATTTGGAGTGCTTCTTAGTCCAATAGCTCTTAAGGTGGTTTTCCCCTTGCTTCTTGACTCAAATTCTTCAAGGGATGACACCAATCCTCTTTTCTAATTTCCTATATGGCAACTCACAAACAAGGAAACAAAGAGACAAGTAATAACCAAAGACCCAAAAAATGAAATGAAAGCTAAACCAATAGAGTTTTAACAAGACACATTTTCAGGGATTATTCAACAATTAAAGTAAGGAAAAGCACATAAAAGCAAGCTAGGACTCAAAGAGATATTTAGAATGGCTCTAGAGTAGAGTAATAAAACCAAAATAAAAAGACTCAAGAAACCTCTAGTTTTGGAAATTTTTTTTTTCACACTAATTTTCAATTGAAATTTCAGAACTGGGATCGGTATAAAATAAGCACCAATTATAGAACAAATTTTGAGCCAAAACAACAAGCACACTTCCCTTTCATTTTTTTTCTTGGACACTGATTTTTCTGCCAACTTGTGTGATTTTCATTATTTTTTCCTTTAATCAAAATCGCTTGGTTCTTTTTTCATAATGTTGTTCCAGATATCTAGAAAATTCAGTAAAAATTTTAGCTGAAAACACGTAGTGACCAATTCCCAGTAATTTATACAAGTTCGTATGTTCAAGCTGCCAGCATCAGCGATTTCAACCTAGAAATCAAGAGTAGTGTTTATGTTGCTTAAGGCTTGGATAGTTACAATTTGTGTTTTATTATGCTCAATTATCTTGAATAACACAATTCAAGAGAGCTTAAGACTTATTTTGATTCACAAATCCAGCCACAACTCAGCACCACAACTCAACTTCATCATAGGCATCATGTAGGAAACTTAGAAAACAAAAAAGGAGTTCAACAACAAGACAACTTCTAGGAATTGATTTAAAACATGTTATGAACTAAATAACATGCATGAATTAGACTCAAAATTCAAAAGATAGGCTAAGAATGACAAGAATACATGAACAAATGTATCTAGAAGTCAATCAAAAAAAATAAAAATTCAACACAAACTTAGAACATAATGTGACAATTACTATGAGTAAACCTGACTCTAAGACAACATGGATTAAGTGATTTACACTTAGATTTTTGTGTTTTTTTTCTAATCAATATTTTGGAATAAAATTTAGATCTAAAGGTTCAGCACAAGAATATTATGAATGAAAAAAGATAGAACCTAAAATCAACACAAAAACATTCAAGAGTAGATCTACAAAATTTGAACCATAGAAATGCAAGAACAAGTATAGATCTAAGATTTAATCGGTTTATTTTTTTTGAATCTACTCTAACCAGCACCAAACCACAAGAAAATGGAGGATATACATGGAGAATAAGATGAAGAACAAGGAATTAAAGAAAATTCACCGAACAAAAAGATAGAGGAAGCAAAAGAACATCACCTAAATTAAGATGCTCTGATACCCCATGATGTAAGCTCCATTGGAGCTTGTAGGCCTAGGATATTCTTCATTAATGGATTCCTTTGCTTCCTGGCAGCGGAATGGAGAAGGAAGAGAGAGAGAGAGGAGACGCCACTTCAAGGAGAAGATGAGTCTAGAAGAAGCTCACCACCATAGGAGGCCATGGATAAGAGCTTGGAGGAAGAAGGAGATGAATGAAGGGAGAGGAAGAGAAGAGCACAAAATTTTGTTCTCTAAAAGAGCTCTGAAATCTGAAGTTTAATTTTCAAATGATCAAAGTTAAAAAAATACACACACATAACCTCTATTTATAGCCTAAGTGTCACACAAAATTGGAGGGAAATTTGAAATTGAATTTGTGGAGCCAAATTTTGGAGCCAAAATTTCACTAATTATGATTAGTGAATTTTAGCTATGGTTCAGCCCACTAATCCAAGATCAAGTCAAAGATTCTCCACTAAGTGTGCTTAAGTGTCATGAAACATGTAAAGCATGAAGGACATGCACAAAGTGTGACTATATGATGTGGCAATGGAGTGTAGCAAGCAAATGCTCACCTCCCCCTGTAAAATTTAATTGGATTGGGCTTCTGCCAATTCAATTAAATTTATTTCTCAACACACACATCAAATATTCACTTAATGCATTTGAAATTACAAAACTACCCCTAATACAAAAACTAGTCTAGGTGCCCTAAAATACAAGGGCTGAAAAATCCTACATTTCTAGGGTACCCTACCTACATGATGGGGCCCTAAATACAAGGCCCAAAAATAATGAAACCTTAATCTAATATGTACAAAGATAAGTGGGTTCATACTTAGCCCATGGGTCCGAAATCTACCCTAAGGCTCATGAGAACCCTAGGGCCTTCTCTTGCATCTCTGGCCTAATCTACTTGGAGTCTTCTATCCAATGCCCTTGCGGGGTAGGATTGCATCTCTAGAAGCTAGTAAGGTTACATGAAACCAACCTTGGGAATTATCACTAGAAGTGGACTTTTGGATCCTTTCCATTAGATTCCCGAATTAGGGGGGCACATAGCAAACTTACTCTGGCTTGTTCCTTGATTGCATCATACATCTCTTCATGGCATCGTAATGGGCATATCATTCCTGCATTTATCAAATTCATGCATTGCATTTTGCACGAGTCATTGCATTATCATGCATCTTTATTTAACATGCTTTTTTGTTCCACAAACTACATACATTTTATTTTCATTGTTCGCATGATCCTTGCATTTTCCTCTGCAAAACAAAAAAAGAAAAACAAAAAAAAGAAAGACAGAACAAAAAGAAGGTCACAATGAAGCATGAAGGTTCACACCACATTCTTAGTTACATGTGTTGGGTACTGTCACAACCTACCCTTCGGAGGGAGGGCGACTTGAGACTCGCGGGTGCGTTTTCCAAAAAAAGAAAATGCGCGGAGTCGCCACCAACATTTTTTCGAGGAAAACGTCGGAAAAATCAGAAAGGTGTGGTCTATGAACTTTAAGTTTGAAATGTTCGGGAGTTGTATTTACGCACGGGGAAGGTATTAGCACCCCATGCGTCCGTCACAAGGGACGACAACCTTTAATCAAGTGTGCAAATATGACTTCAAATTATTTTATTTTCCCTTTCTTACGTTTTTATGTCTTTTTACGCTTTTTGTATTTATTATCTTTTTGTGGTCGACAAGGGTGTTTCCCTTGCTCCTACGTATTCCTTAATTGTGATAAGGAAATTAGACCTACGTAGTTCTTTGGGAACTAAACATTGGTTAAGTTGTTTTTATCCTTTTTTGCAAGATACATTTTGACTGAACAAAAGGTCATTTTAAGGCGTTGGACCATTAAACGATCTTTCAATTCTTTTGAAAGGAGAGAAAACATTAAGGTATTGGAACATTAATGATATCTTGGTTTTTTAAAAGAGGTGACAAGGTTATGTGTTGATTTTAGGCTTTTAAAAGTCCACGTTTAACCAATAAAAGCAAACAGGACCATTTCAAGGCGTTGGACCTTTTAAAATGGTTTTTAGGTGATGACAAAAGCTTGATTTGTGAGTTGATTTTAGCCTTAGTTTCACTTTGGTTATCAGTCAATTTGATTAAGAAAGAAAATCCCAAAGAAAAACGTCTGATTGATTTTTTTTTATTAAAGATATTTTTTTATTATTATATTATTATTTTGCCTCTTTTTGGTTTTAAACGTGGTTACGGCGTGAAAGATCGGTCGGATTTTATTCTAACAGAGATTAAAAGATATTACAACTCAAATGATCGGTGGAAATTTATTTTATTTTTGATTTAGGCAAGAAAACGACTTAAATAAATGGTTAAAGCACGTCAAAAGGGGGAACGGAAAGCAAACGAAATAAAAATAAAAGCACGCGAAACAAGTGGGGACCACTAAGGGCACATAGAATGAATTGAAAGGTTCGATTTTGGGAACTTACCGGTTGAAGACCAAAGAACGACGAAGAACGATGAAGAACGGTGGAAAACCTTCATGAAATCACCCACGGAAACGTCTCGGAAGCATTACGGAAGCGCCTCAGCTTGGATTTTCTTCACGGAAACAATTTTTCTCACTAATTTCAAGTGAATCTCAGATACCAGGAGGGTTGAACGAATTTGCTCTGCCCTCTTTCCCCTATTTATAGGGGAAAAGAGGGAGGTGGTTGTCGCCCAGCTCGCCCAGGCGAGCTCAGCTCGCCCAGGCAAGATGGGTTGTTTCCACCAGAAGGAACCACCTTTTGTTGGAACACCCTGGAAGGTCCAAGTGGGCCTGATTGCTATTTGCACACCCTATTTACTAAATACACCCCCTTTGCCTTTTTTTGCTAATTCTTTTTCCGTAACGTTACAGAACTTTATGGATTACGTAACGATACTTGTGTTCTTTCCGTAATGTCACAAAACTTTACGGATTACGCAACCATCCCCTCTTTGACTTCTGGAATGTTACGGGACTTTACGGATCGCGCAATAATGTTTCCCTTCGACTCCCGACATGTCGCGGAACCTCACGGATTGCCTAACGATGGGTGTGTAGAAGCAAAGCTTCATGGTGAATCAAAAGGTGATTCAAAGGTGTTTTGATGATAACAATGATAACAAAAAATGATGACAAAAAGCTCAAAGATCAATCAAAGACAATCAAAGAACAACTCAAGTGAATCAAGAACAATTCAAGAGTTCAAGATAGAATTAAGAAGAATTCAAGACTCAAGAAGAAAGTTAAGAGTCAAGAATCAAGATTCAAGGTTCAAGATCTCAAGAATCAAGATCAAGATTCAAGACTCAAGATTCAAGAATCAAGAGAAGGCTTAATCAAGATAAGTATGAAAAGTTTTTCTCAAAAATTGAGTAGCACATGATTTTTCTCAAAACATGTTTACCAAAGAGTTTTTACTCTCTGGTAATCGATTACCCGATTGTTGTAATCGATTACCAGTAGCAAAATTGTTTTGAAAAAGTTTTCAAATTGAATTTACAACGTTCCAATTAATTTCAAAAAGCTGTAATCGATTACAATGTTTTGGTAATCAATTACCAGTGCCTTTGAACGTTGAAATTCAAATTCAAATGTGAAGAGTCACATCCTTTCACATAAAAGCCTTGTGTAATCGATTACACTGATTTGGTAATCAATTACCAGTGACTGTTTCCGAATAAATCCAAAGATGTAACTCTTCAAAAGGTTTTTGACGTTTTCAAATTGGTTTTAAGTTTTTCTAAAAGTTATAACTCTTCTAAATGGTTGTCTTGACCAGACATGAAGAGTCTATAAAAGCAAGACTTTGTTTTGCATTTTAATTCAATTCATTCAATCTTGAATACTTTTTTCAACCAATCTCTTACAATCCTTTACAAGCCTTGAATCTCTTTGAACTTCTTCTTCTTCTTTGTACCAAAAGCTTTTATGAAGTTTTCTGGTTTTCCAAACCTTGAAAACTTGTGCTATTCATCTTTTTCATTCCCTTCTCCCTTTGCCAAAAAGAATTCCCCAAGGACTAACTGCCTAAATTCTTTTTGTGTCTCTCTTCTCCCTTTTCCAAAAGAACAAAGAACTAACCGCCTGAATTCTTTTGTGTCTCCCTTCTCCTTTGTCAAAGAATTCAAAACGACACAGTCTGAGAATTCTTTTGATTCTTCCCATTCCCTAATACAAAAGTGTTCAAAGGACTAACCGCTTGAGAATTCTTTTGTATCCCCATTCACAAAGTATCAAAGGTTTAACAACATGAGATCTTTGTCTTAACACATTGGAGGGTACATCCTTTGTGGTACAAGTAGAGGGTACATCTACTTGGGTTTGACTGAGAACAAAAGAGGGTACATCTCTTGTGGATCAGTTCTAGTGGAGGGTACATCCACAAGGGTTTCGAAGAGAACAAGGGAGGGTACATCCCTTGTGGATCTTTGCTTGTAAAAGGATTTTTACAAGGTTGAAAGAAATCTCAAGGACCGTAGGTCGCTTGGGGACTGGATGTAGGCACGGGTTGTTGCCGAACCAGTATAAAAACTCTTGTGTGTTTGTCTCCTTCTTCCCTACTCTTTTACTTTCCGCTGTGCATTTTAATTTCCACTTTTACTTTTGGTTAAGTTTCTCTTCTACTCCTTATTCTCTTAACAACATAAGTAAAAGCCTTAGAAGAGTAAATTTTTAATTAGTAAAGGTTTAGGAATAATTAATTCAACTCCCCCTTCTTAATTATTCTGAGGCCACTCGATCCAATAGGGTGTTAAGTACCTCGATGCGGTCAAGCGAAGGTTGCATCCCACCAAACAGATGGTCGCCAGACGAAATTAGGGTATGACAGTTGCCCCTTTTTACTTGTCTTTTATTTGAGATAAAAGGGAAGTAAAGATAAGACACTAATTTCGTTCGAGCGGAACATCATTCGGCCGGTCAATATCCCCGCCAGCGGAACCTGTCGTTTAGAAAGAAAAGAAAAGGCATCAGAAGCGTCAACAAACTTCAGTGTTTTGAAAACGAAAAAGTTGGAGGACCAAGACACTTCCCTTTGCCATTGCACCCGATCGTCTTTGCCCAGTAGAGAAGAATCCCGCGCGTCATTGGTCTTAAATGTTTCCGGATGACGAGAGTAAAAAAACCTGCAAAAATTTTGAAAATGATCAGCACCAAATGACCAATATCATCCTGATACCGCCGAATTCTTTCCCCTCGGTTGACGAAAGGCGCGGATGACCATAAGGTATCTCCGCCTACCACCTGACTCGCTGTCCATGGATGACATAAGGTGCAGAAGACGATGTCGGACTCTTCGCGTCAATGAGCTCATTTGCCCCTAGTTGATGAAAGGTGCGGGTGACCATAAGGTAACCCTGCATGTCACCTAACTTCACGGGTCAGGACGACAAAGGGTGCAGGAGACAATGTTAGCCTTTGCATGCTATCATGCGTTGAGTCTTACAGATAGCAAAACAATGTTTATACATATAACAACTTGGGTATTTTTGCCTGCCCCCTAACTTCACGGGTTAGTGCTTGACAGAGGTAGTCTGCACGGAAGATACGTAAATCTCCTCGTGTCAATGGGCTTGTTGGCCGCGATTGACAAAGGGTGCAGAAGACGACGTTAGTCTCTGCATGCTATCAGGCGTTGAGTCTTACAGATAGCAAAATAATGTTTATACGGATAACCACTTGGGTATTTCTGCCTTCCCCCTAACTTTATGGGTTAGTGCTTGACAGAGGTAGTCTGCACGGAAGATGATGTAAATCTTCGCGTGTCAACGGGCTTGTTGGCCGCGATTGACAAAGGGTACAGAAGACGATGTTAGTCTCTGCGTGTCAACGGGCTCGCTTGCCTCTGGTTGACAAAAGGTGCGAATAACCATAAGGTAGCCCCGCATGTCATCGGACTCGCCGTCTCTGGATGATAAAGGTGCAGATGATCACGTTTGTCTCTGCATGTCAACGGGCTCGCTTGCCTCTGGTTGACAAAAGGTGTGGATAACCATAAGGTATCCCCGCATGTCATCGGACTCGCCGTCTCTAGATGACAAAGGTGCAGATGACGATGTTAGTCTCTGCATGTCAACAGGATCGCTTGCCTCTGGTTGACAAAAGGTGCGGATAACCATAAGGTATCCCCGCATGTCATCGGACTCGCTGTCTCTGGATGACAAAGGTGCAGATGACAACATTAGTCTCTGCGTGTCAACGGGCTCGCTTGCCTCTGGTTGACAAAAGGTGCAGATAACCATAAGGTATCCCTGCATGTCATCGGACTCGCTGTCTTTGGATGACAAAGGTGCAGATGATGACGTTAGTCTCTGCGTGTCAACGGGCTTGCTTGCCTCTGGTTGACAAAAGGTGCAGATAACCATAAGGTATCCCTGCATGTCATCGAACTCGCTGTCTTTGGATGACAAAGGTGCAGATGATGACGTTAGTCTCTACGTGTCAACGGGCTCGCTCGCCTCTGGTTGACAAAAGGTGCGGATAACCATAAGGTATCCCCTCATGTCATCGGACTCGCCGTCTCTGGATGACAAAGGTGCAGATGACGACCTTAGTCTCTGCCTGTCAATGGGCTCGCTTACCTCTAGTTGACAAAAGGTGCGGATAACCATAAGGTATCCCCACATGTCATCGGACTCGCCGTCTCTGAATGACAAAGGTGCAGATGACGATGTTAGTCTCTGCGTGTCAGCGGGCTCGCTTGCCTCTGGTTGACAAAAGGTGCGGATAACCATAAGGTATCCCCGCATGTCATCGGACTCACCGTCTCTGGATGACAAAGGTGCAAATGACGATGTTAGTCTCTACATGTCAATGGGCTCGGTCGCCTCTGGTTGACAAAAGGTGCGGATAACCATAAGGTATCCCCTCATGTCATCGGACTCGCCGTCTCTGGATGACAAAGGTGCAGATGACGACCTTAGTCTCTGCCTGTCAATGGGCTCGCTTACCTCTAGTTGACAAAAGGTGCGGATAACCATAAGGTATCCCCACATGCTACCGGACTTACTGTTCACGATAGCAAAAGGTAGGGTGGTTCTTGATAACTATGAGACTAAAATAGTCTTGGTGTTTTTTCACTAAAATGCGAACATACTTTAGTAAAGAAACAAAACTTCCAACTGATCCGAGCAACATATGATTTTTTTTTTATGAAAAACAATGTGTCTATTGGTATGCTGATGAAATTTTCTCATAACCATAAATGAGATTTTAGATGTTAGCATTTCAATTCTAAACGACCATTTAGAGGAAACACTAGGTCCAACAAAATAGAAGAAAATCACTTGAAGTGTATCAATCTCACATAGGTAAGTGTTTTATCCTTATTCCGAACCATAGATATGTCATGACTAGATTTTGCAAATCATTTCCTATCAAATCAAAGATTACATGCGTGATCATGGATCAATAGGACTTTTTCTTTGGGAATAGTGTTTTTGGAGGGGAAATTTGGCTTTGAGTGTTTTTGGCCTTTTCCTTTTCTGTTTTTGTTTAGTGTGAGGCGAACAAGTCACCGACGCACAGGATTTTGGTTGGCAATCAAAGGGAGAGGACCACTTTAGGTCGTGGCTTCCTTTCTTTTCTTGTTCACTTATGACAATTCTGTATTGTTCAGATATTGTCTGGTCCAAAGACCTTTCTATATATTTTGTTTTCTTTTGACCTTTAATCGGGAATTTTCTTTCTTTTTTGCTTCCTCTCAATCTTTGATTGGGAATTTTCTTCTTTTGCTTTTTCTCAATCTTTGATTGGGAATTTTCTTCTTTTGCTTTGTTTTCTTTTGAGGGCAAGGTTTATGGTGAGTTAGGACTTTGGCTCAAGGTTTGTAGAACGGATGGACATGATATACGTCAGAGCGTTGGTTTGACTAGCGGTTCAGGGATAAAGGGGATGTCCCACATTATTTCCATGACACACATACAACAATGATGATTAGGAAATTTTATGCAAAACTGGTCTTGCATGCACCCATGTGGACACTCAAGCATCAAGTTTTTTATGGTCATGTGACACTAGGGCTCAGGATTCATTTTTCCTATTTTAAGTCAACCCAGTGTTTCCAAAATATGTTCTTTTATCAATTCATGCATTCATTTGAGTCTATTTTGGGCGTTCGGGAAAATTTTCACAGCATTCACTCTTCAGGTGTATTACACACATTTTCTTTCAAAAACTGGTTATGATCAGTGAATTTTTTTTCAAAGAAAAGCTGGAGGTTGTCTCTTTTCAAAAGCATGTTGGTTTTTCATCTAGACAACTTATTTTTATTTTTTCTCTCTTTTTTTCCTTTTTCTTTCCCCCTTTTTTAAGTTATTATCATTTGCTTATTTCCTTTTTTCTCTCTGAAAAGGTCGTGCGGACGAGAGCACACACTACCTACTTATGTCTAACCACAAGGTAAACGAAAAAATGTACGAAATGGTAAGTCGCAAAAAAAACAGTGACGAAATAACTGAGAGCCATAATGCCAAATTCTAGCAGAAACAAAAAAAGTAACTAAAAACAGTAATGTTAGTAACAATGTAGACAATAACAGAAAACAGTAATGTTAATAGCAACATAAAACAGTAATGTTAATAACAAAAGTACGGTGACCTTGGTCATGTGGCTCCGCTCCCTCCCAAGAAACCGAGCAAGTCAGTCATATCTTCATCCATATGGGACTCATTTGGCTCATCGGGGGATCCTGTAGGCTCCTCCTCTGCATGGGCATCGGGCTAGTCTCCAGGCCATGCGACCTCAGCCCAAAACTGCTCTGGAGTAGGGCATGCAAAAGGTGCGGAACCCTGCCCCTGCTGACTGAGGCTGAATCGGTAGAGACACTCATGTATCTGCACCTGCCCACGGTGGTTGGCCGCCTGTTGGCGAACCAAATGCTATAGATAATGCTCCACGCCCAGTGACCCAGCTGGATCGGCCTGCCGAGGTGGTGGCGGTGCATCTACGACCTGATGTGCATCACCCTGCGCCTGCTTAGGCATGCAGTACTTCTCGATGAAGGCCCGGGTGATCGGCGGTCGAATTACTTTACTGGGGGTGACGAGAACTCCGTAGGACTGGTAAAGGCCTGTGATCAGCGCCAGAAACCCCAGGGCCCTGTTGGACTTATCTGGGTCCAGAGGGTGCTTGGTAGGCGCCATACCTGCAAACAAATAAATGGCATCAGCAATCACCTGGGCCACATGGACGCTCATCCGTGTCAGGATGGCATACACCAACTGGCACTTTGGCAGAGGGAGATCGGAGTTGGGATTGCTAGGCAAGACATTGCTGAGCAGCAGTGTCATCCATGTCTGGGTCAAAGTGGTCATGCTGGTGCGCATGATCCGCACCCACCTCCTTGCAGCGGTC